>NC_079190.1:442700809-443001278 GCF_029499605.1 Hyla sarda
CATGTAGTTATGAATTTTTTCAGAAGTACGACAAAATCAAACCTACATAATTAGGGTATCATTGTAATCATATGGACCTACATAATAAAGATTAGGTGTCATTTTTACCGAAAAATGTACTGCGTAGAAACGGAAGCCCCCAAAAGTTACAAAATGGCGTTTTTTCTTCAATTTCGTCGCACAATGATTTATTTTTCTGTTTTGCCGTAGATTTATGGGTAAAATGACTGATGTCACTGCAAAGTAGAATTGGTGGTGCAAAAAATAAGCCATCATATGGATTTTTAGGTGCAAAATTCAAAGGGTTATCATTTTTAAAAGGTGAGGAGGAAAAAACGAAAGTGCAAAAACGGAAAAACCTGTGGTCCTTAGGGGGTTAAGCAATATTCTATTCTAGTAGTATTCAGATCACTACTGACATACGTAAGTGAATGCTCTGTGATGTCACTTATTGATTAATCCATTGATTTATTCCAGACCTATTTTTTTCCTATATTTAACCTGTCCAGAGCAAAAGTTGCTGAGTTGCCCATAGCAACCAATCAGATCGCTCCTTTCATTTTTCACAGACCTCTTTAAAAATGAAAGATTCGATCTGATTGGTTGCTATGGGCAACTCAGCAACTTTTCCTCTGGACAGGTTTTAATAAATCTCCATGTCTGCACTGTTTATTCAGGTATTATATCTATGAATATGTGGTTAACATCTTTGCTCAAGTGTAGGTTTAGATATTTTACAGACAATGGATTAATGAGGGTAAGAATTTTGCTGTGTATTGTAAAAAGTAATGCACCAAATAACACTCAGAATACACATTTACTGCTGAAGCTCAACAACAGAGGCCGATTTATGTAGGTCCCATCCTACTGTCAGAGAAATTAATGTTTAGACCTTTTTTACGTAAAACTTTATAATAGTGTGGTGAGGGTGTGATGAGGGCAGATGTTATTACCCTAGGGGCAGATTAACCCCTTGTATTTGTGATGCCAGGCATGGTTAACCTCTGTACCACCCGAGGTATGGCTGCTGGATCCTGGGCCAGGCACAGGGCAAATGATGACTCCGACGCCAAGATACGGCACAACGGCAACTTTACTGAGGCAGACAGATGGAATAGTCTTTACAGCACAGTTCGGCCAAAGGAGGTGACCAGTGATTTTAGAGACTTGCGGGCTCGCTAGGACTTGTAGTCGATTTGGACAGAATGCTGCAGGCCAATGCTGAATTTAGACAGACTTTACTGATTTGACTAGGACTAACTAGACTTCAATCCTTGTGTAGCTTACCAGGCTTTTACGTTCACCTGTGGGGCACTTGGTGATGGAAGCGTGGCTGTGTGACCAGGCCTTGGGTCTCCTCAGGACACCAGACACTCTCAGGTCTTGACTGTTCCTCAGCATGTACTCAAAGAGCCTGAACTAGCTCCTCCCAGGGTTTATATGGGGGAGACTTTGGACAGGTCCTATATGTCACCTAAAAGTTTTCTGGTCACTGACACCTTCCCTGGTTACAAGACATGGTAACAAAATTTAATGTTATATACATTATAAACACACTTTCATGAATAACATAAAGCACTGATTAACCATTTTACATACTCAATAGAAAGGTGGACTCAGGGGACACTGCAATAGAGTCCGCCAGACAGGACAGCAAGGGTACAGGGGTGCAACTCCTGTACTGGGCCACAACAAACTTCCCCTCTTAACAACAGCCATCCTCGGATCCCAGTCCTGGAGGGTGGATTATATAAAGTGGCCACTAGAGATGACAACAAAAACAGTTCCTGCAGCATTTGAATCAATGTCCTTCACAGGGCTGATGAACTGGGGAAGAGTCCACGTGGCAATGTGTATAACATCCATACATGCTCAGTCTTTTGGGGGTATTTAACCAGGATAAATTGAACCAAATGATGGTGAGGTGTTTTGATCTCGTAACTGCTTGATGGTAAATAATTGATTTTGGATCCGGCTGCTGATAGGCTCTCTACCCTGATGCCTGTGCTAATGGGGCCCTTTGGCTTAAGCTACTTCTCCCCATAACATTGGACTAGCAGTTATATACCCAAAGCATTTAACCCTTTTGCTCTATAAAATCTGGAGCGACTCCCTCCTATAATTATCTATATATATATATATTTTTTTTTTACACATTTTCTATATATTTATATCCCTTTTGTTTGCCCTTTATCATTGTTGTTGGGAAAGTGATTGTATTGATACACTTTTTCATGTACTTATGTAAAATATTTTTGTATTTGTTTAAATTTGTATGTAAAGGGTTAAATGCTTTGGGTATATAACCCTGCTTATATCTGTGATTGCCATGCCTGAGGAAGCTGCGCCTGCGCAGTGAAATGCATTGCATCTTGGCTGAATAAAGCTTTTATAACTGAACCCACCTACCTGAAGCCTCTTTGTTCCTGTCAGTGCCTGAGAATCCCTACTTTTTACGAAGTTCACTGGATCTTACAAGCTTTTATGGGAAGGCTGCAGACGAACACAATAATCCTTGCTTCCACACGTGCTGACCATTGTTGTGTATGTCGGTACACAACCGGAGCGGGTAGGAGACCATCTGTGCCCCCGTCCCTGTCCGGCATTAGCACGTGTGATCCTCCACAGGGAGCGCCTCTGCTTTGTGTTTTTATACTTTACACATGGCGGGCACAACTTTGCTACTGTTCTCAATGGCAGATAGCAGACTTTTCTTCACCTCCCCCTCTATTTCACAAGCGCCTCGCAATAAACAGATTTCAGTGACAAAGTCCTGTACACTTTCTGGTGCAATTTCTTTTTGCATCAGTGTGGGAATTTTCGGCAATCCTGGACACAGTTCAGACTGGGGGGATACTTTTTGCATAAGGCGCACACCCGTATCCTGTTCGTGACACCAAAAGTTGTTGTAAGGGTGTGATGAGGGCAGATGTTATTACGATAGGGGCACAGTTCACATTTGGCTATGTTGCTAACACCCCCATCATTCTGCACTCAATACCCCATAATGATAAAGTGAAAAAATAATTTTGTTAATCTTTGCTAATTTATTGAAGAGAATAAACTAAAATCTTGTATTGCCATAAGTAATAAGACCCTTAACGCAAATTTAGCAGCGATCACAGCCTCCAGTCTTCTTAGGTATGATGCCACCATATGGTTTGCACTCCTGAATTTGTGGATTGTCTGCCATTCTTCTCAGCAGAACTTCTCAAGCTCTGTCAGGTTGGATGGGGATCATCCGTTGAAGCCATTTTCCTCTCCAGAGATATTTAATTGGATTCAATTCAGGTCTCTGGCTGGGCCACTCAAGGAGATTCAGAGTTGTCCCTAAGCCGCTCCTGTTTCGTCTTGTCTGTGTACGTAGGATCATTGTCTTGTTGGAAGGTGAGTCTTCAGCCCAGTCTGAGGTCAGAGCACTTTGGATCAGTTTTTCATTAAGAAAATCTCTTTACTTTGCTTAATTCAGCTTTTCCTCAACCCTGACCAGTCTCCCTATCCCAGCCACTGAAAAACAACCCCACAGCATGATGCTGCCACCTCCATGCTTCACTGTAGGGATGGTATTGGGCACGTAATGAGCAGTGTCTGGCTTCATCCAGACATGACAATTAAAGTTGAGGCAAAAAAGTTTAATCTTGGTTTGATCAGACCAGAGAAATAGCCATAATCAAGAGAAATAAGAGGCATGAAGAGCTAAACCTCAAGTGTCAAAGCTAAGGTACTAAATACTTACGTTATGACCATGCAATTTGTAGAAATGTCTAAAGTTCTTTTAACATTGTCATAAATGGGGTACTGAGTGCAGATAGATAAGAGAAAACTTGCATTGTTTTTATTTTTCTGCAGTGCATTGTATATATAAAATGTATTTGCCGCTTTAATGTATTAAAGTGAACCTGTCATATTAAACAGACAATCATGTCTGCGAACATCGCTTTATAGAGCAGAAGGAGCCGAGCAGATTGATATAGGTTTGTCGGAACAGATTCTGTAGAACTTGTCAGCTAATCTTCTCATTCTGGGTAAAATAGTCCCGTGTGCAGTCCTACTTAGATTGACAGATAACAGAGTCCAACTTTTTAGAGGGAAGACTGTTAGTCACTGATAAAGACTGTCCACTAGATTCCTAAGCCTTGAATTAACATAGACAAGCCTGGTTTTAATTATTATTTTACATGTCATACTGAATCTTTGTACATAAAAAAAATATTAATATATCAATTTGCTACCTCCTGCTTTATAACATGGTGCTGGTAGAGTGAACTGAATTTTCTAAGTGACAGAATCCATTTAAAGGGGCTCTCTGGGACTTTAACATTGAAGGCCTAATGTTAAGATAATTGACAGATTTGCACTTATAATTCAGAGTACATTCATTTCCCCAACAAGTAACCAATCCTGACCTCTTCTCTGTTAGGGTCCCATCCGATATGAGGCCACCTCCCCGTGGTGGATGGGGGGACACATTTTGTTCAAAAAGTGCGCTAAGAGCCTCCATTTTTTGACCAAGAGTGCTGTTGTAACTTTCTATTTTGTACATTTTGTATTTGCCCCTCAGCGGGCACCTGTGTATTAGGTTGTTGTGCTGGCTATTTTTCCTTTTGACCTCTTCACTGTGTTACCTGGAGGGGTTTCTGGAGGTCAGACCCTCCCTGATCAAAATGCTATAATCACTGTATAATGAAAAGTTAGCAATTTTCTAACATACTTCATTGTCCAAAACTTGACTTTATTTCAAGATCTCTCCCTGATGTCAGTGATTTAACACATTCATTACTAAGGTTTTCAGGAATTTCCCTTTTCACTATTAGAAAATTAAGTTTAAAACTAGGGATCGACCGATTATCGGTATGGCCGATATTATTGGCCGATAATCACGATTTTGGGCATTATCGGTATCGGCAATTACCTTGCCGATAAGCCGATAATGCCCCGCCCCCTGCACCGCTCCCACCGCACTGCGACCGCCCCCCCCGACCCGCCGCACCGCGACCGCACCGAATCCCCCCCGACCCACCACACCGCATTGCACCCCCCACCGTAATGCTGGGCGGTATACCGGTATGAACCGGATACCGTTTTTTTTTCTCCCACGGTATGGATTTTTGCCCATACCGCTATACTGGTTGGGCCCCTCCCCCACCCTCCGAGTCAATAAACTAAATTTAACTTACCTGTAATGGGGGTGGTCCGGGCCATCCATCCTTCCTGTAGTGTCCGGCAGCATTCCGGGTGGAGGGTGAACCGGTCCTGGCTGTCCTTCTCCGGGGGTCCTCTTCTCCACTCCGGGCAGGCTCCGGCCTAGTACGCTCCATAGACGCCGGAGAAGAGGACCCCTGGAGAAGAAGGACAGCCCGGACCGGTTCATCCTCCACCCGGAATGCTGCCGGACACTACAGGAAGGATGGATGGCCCGGACCACCCTCCGCGGACGGTCCCTGCAGCAACTGGGAAGGTGAGTCAGGGTTCTGGGATGGACAGGGGCCTGTATAATATACTATACCTGCAGTAGGCCCTCCAGCTGTTGAGGCCGGCCGGGGGAGCGGTGGCGGTGATAGGTCTCAGGACCCCCAGACAGGCAGGGGGAGAGAAGCGGGTGGCGGCGGAGGCCTATGGCACCGCAAAAGCCACTGCAGTGCATTGATTTAAAGCGCCCGCTTTAAATCAATGATCTGCAGCGGTTTCGCAGGGGGATAAATAGCCGATAACGTATACCGGAATATCGGTATAAGTTATCGGCTATTGGCCCTAACCTCCACCGATTATCGGTATCGGTATCGGCCCTAAAAAAACGATAGCGGTCGATCCCTATTTAAAACAGCATAAGTTTGTATTGATTTCATTTCTCACTCGCATATTACTGGTGCAATTTTGTGCCTATATTATGGCCAAGTGTCCCAGTCTGAATATAAATTGTCTGCAGAGCACCATACAGATTTTAATGCTGTCAATTCGGGGCTGCAGTTGGGTGGTTACACTTGCCCATTATATATGTGCTAAAATGTGTCTTGACTTGTGGGAACAGGACTTAGGCTCGACAAATCAACACAATAGCAGATTGTTGGTGTGTAAAAGCTTCCCAACATATACGTGCCTATAAACATTAATGGCTGAACCTATGCTAAAAAGGTGCCCATTAGGCACACACTTGGCCAGCATATTTTAGGATCCTGTAGCCCCAATTATACTGGAGCTCTGGGATCCCAATGTTTAAATATGGCCATACATTTAGTGGGGTGATTTGAAACATGGAGCATAAGCAGCCTGGGGGAGACCAGGGGCTTTTATTAAATCATTTTCTATTTTATTTTGAATTGATTACAGCTGATTCCTATATGGATAGTACAATTTCTTTATTTTATGGCGGCTGAATTTTCATTCTTTTTCCAGGCCCAGCTCTCTGCCATGCATGTGGCCAGGTTCCACTCAGCTTCCAAAGCGCCATCTCCTGTATATTTGAAGGGATACAAGGAACCTCATGGGGATAAAGACACCAAAAGCAACAACCAAACCAAGTTAAGCAAAGTATTCTCAGTTGAAGCTTCAGTGCCTGAGAGCAAAGAACAGAAAAAACGATCAAATTCTATACAAGAATTCTCAGAATCATTTGATAAGCAGCTGCGCTTCCGGACCAAACGCTCCACTTCTCTGGTAAGTACTAATAATTTGAATAAAGAATCATCTTGTATATATATATATATATATATATATATATATATATATATATATATATATATAGTTACTTCTAGTGATGATTTTGGTGAGCCCCCCTATGTCCAAAGAAGTAGGGGGGTATTTATCAATTTTGCCTGTTGACAGTTTCTTTTTACCCTTTTTTTTTCACTTTGGTTTTCGTGGACGTGCACCAAATTTATCATTTGGTGCAAGTTGTTAATAATTTTGGCTCAAATGTTGAAATCAGCTGTTCACAGCGCCTTTTACACAGAACTTACCGCCACAGAGGACGCGTATTTTACCCTGTAGAGCGGCCATTTCGGGGTCCCTCCTGCAGTATATCAGCAAGCGACATGAGTTATTTTCTTTTGTGGGGTTTATAGCCACCATGGGAAATGGATTTTATTTTCAACTTGAGTAGTTTTTTTTTGGTTACTTTAGTGCAGTGGTCTTCAACCTGCGGACCTCCAGATGTTGCAAAACTGCAATTCCCAGCATTCCTGGACAGCCGTTGGCTGTCCGGGCACGCTGGGAGTTGTAGTTTTGCAACATCTGGAGGTCCGCAGGTTGGAGACCACTGCTTTAGTGCTTACCTTTCCTGAACCTGTGTGGCCATGTCCAATGCTGGCTCAACGGAGGGTGAAGGTTCCTCAGGATAGTATTGAGCAGCCCTTTTTAACCCCTTAAGGACCAGGCCATTTTACACCTTAGGACCAGAGCGTTTTTTGTACATCTGACCACTGTCACTTTAAGCATTAATAACTCTAAGATGCTTTTACCGAATATTCTGATTCTGAGATAGTTTTTTCGTGATATATTCTACTTTATTTTGGTGGTAAATTTTCAGCGTTACTTGCATCCTTTTTTTGTGAAAAATTCCAAAATTTCATGAAAATTTGGAAAATTTAGCATTTTTCTAACTTTGGAGCTCTCTGCTTGTAAGGAAAATGGATATTCCAAATAAATTTTATTTTTATTCACAAATACAATATGTCCACTTTATGTTGGCATCATAAAATGGACATATTTTAACTTTTTGAAAAAATTAGAGGGCTTCAAAGTAGAGCAGCAATTTTCAAAAATTTCATGAAAATTGCAAAATCTGAAGGGACAGATGTTACAGAACTACAACTCCCAGCATGCCTGGGCAGTCTAGGCATGCTGAGAGTTGTAGTTTGGCAACATCTGGAGGGCTACAGTTTGGGCACCACTGTAACAGTGGTCCCCAAACTGTGACCCTCCAGATGTTGCAAAACTACAACTCCCAGAATGCCCAGACAGCCTTTGGCTGTCTGGGCATGCTGGGAGTTGCAGTTTGGCCTTCCTAGTGGTTGCCACAGTAAAAATCCCTTTACTTTCAGTTTCATTTCTACCCCCCACCGTCGATTCTCTACCTGAGCCGGGATCTCCGGTGAATATCTGCGATGATTGCCGGGCCCCACGAGTCTTCTCCTCCAGGTACCGGCCTCCATGTTCTCCCCCCGTTCTGCCTGACATCCAGGGGTGGGCAGAACGAGGGGTTTCCATGGCAACCCACCGTCCTGCTCTGCCATTGGTCAGAATCAGTTCTGACCAATGGCAGGGGATGGGAGGAGATCGCAGCATTGCGACCTCACTCCTACCCTGCAGGATGCTGGGGCCGAGCATCCCTATTTTCCGGCTGATCGGGTCACCAGAGACCCGATCAGCCCGGAATAGGAGAAAATCACATGTCTGAATTGACATGCGATTTTCTGCGATCGCCGACATGCGGGGGTCCTGGGACCCCCGTAGGCATTTGCACGGCATGCCTGCTGAACGATTTCAGCAGGCATGCCGTTCCGATCTCTGCCCGGCGCACGGCAGGGACCGGAAAACGCCATGGCGTCCTGTGACGTCATTGGTCCTTAAGGCCCAGGGTGCCATGACGTCCCAGGACGTCATTGGTCCTTAAGTGGTTAATGTATTTTGACGCCTTTACATTTTCTTACATTGCTAAGTGTGTTTTCCAAGTGCAAAATTTCTTGGCGGTGATTTGCGGCAAAAAAACGGGATTTGCGCCAAAATTGCGCCAAAGATTGATTGGCGCAAATGATGAATTACTGACTAAAGTTGAAATCACACACAGGACTGTGTTATTTTGAGAAAGTTGTAAAAATGACAGTGGAGAAGATGCGCCAAACTTTGGCGCAAAAAGACACTGCGCCAAAGTATTGTGCCAAAGTAACGTTAAAAAAGACACATAAATCCTTTGATAAATACCCCCCATAGACTCTACCCTAACTTTTCAATATATAGCAAATGGTGAAGGGAAAATTCCTGAACATCCATGACCTTCCCATGTAAAGTCAGTTGGCTCTTAGTGGTCTTCAAGCCTTACTGTGGCTCTAATATTAATAAACAGCCCCCCAAAAGGGAGGCAGAACATCTGGGTATCCAGTAAGTCCAGCATATGCCAAAGTAATATCTTTCTCTGCACCAGTACAACAAAGACCAGTAGATCTCTTGTAGGAACCATCTCATAAAATCACTTGCATGCACATTAACCACTTATGGACACCCCCAATGACATAAAATAACTCTGCAAGGATGTTCCTGAACATCATTGGAAAATTCTGCAGTGGAATAGCATTTGTGCAATTGCAGAAGAGGTGGTAGGAGACCCTCAAGAGAGAAGGCAGAGATAGTTTATCACTGTCCCACTGTCTATGCCATCCCAATGTCTGTATACACAGAGCTCAATGACCCCAGTGTATTGTAGCAGCAAACTGGGTACGGAGGTGCTGCAAGAGCTGCTGGGTCCTAACATACTCAGGTAGGTTCTGCAGTGAGTTACAGGGGGCCCTAGTTACTAAGGAAATAAAAATGTTAAAGGGGTACTTCAGTGAAAAACAATTTTTTTTTTAAAGCAACTGTTGCCAGAAAGTTAAACAGATTTGTAAATTACTTCTATTTAAAAAGCTGCTATCAGCTGCTGTATGCTTCACAGGAAGTTCTTTTCTTTTTAAATGTCTGACCACAGTGCCTCAGGAACTGTCCAGAGTAGGAGAAAATCCCCATAGCAAACCTCTCCTACTCTGGACCATTCCTGACATGGACAGAGGTGTCAGCAGAGAACACCTTGGTCAGACTGAAAAGAACTGGAAGGGTTAAGATTAAGATTTTTTTAAATTTACAAATCTGTTTTCATTTACAAACTTTCTGTCACCATTTGATTTGAAAAAAAAAAAAAAAAATAGTTTTTCACAGGAGTACCCCTTTAATCCGCCACAAGCTCCATTGAAGTCATTGTAGACCTTGTAAGGGGCACAACATGCACAGTAAAAAAAAAATATATCTACATCTCTGTAACGGATGAGGGCACAACTAAAATTATTTTAGTGGCATTTTCTGCTATTTTAATTTTTTTTCCCATCTATCCCTGATATTGCAGTAAAAAATTACTAATAGAAAAGAAAGCCCTGTGGGGGGGGGAGAGACAACCATTGGCATGGGCTAGAATGGATAAAGAGCAAATAATTGATCCACATGGGTGCTATGTGGACTATGCAGTGTCATATACATTCCACAGTTTTATAATACAGTACTCATATAGTGGCCCTTCAACTTACCTGGCCAAGTTTCACCACTTGACTTGGTCATATAGTGGTCATATTGTGGTCACTGTGGTTTATTGGGACTGGAAATGTAGGTTGCTGGCCTTCCATGTGCCAGATAGGAGCCTCACTTACCATTTAGACTCGTCCACACATTGAGCCAGCGGAATTCCACAGCAGAGCGGAATTGTTTTAAAACGGATTCTGCTGCTCTGTGCATAGTGTAGTGGAATTTAGCCATAGGAATAGATGACCACCCAAAGAATAAACGTGTTCATTCTCTGGACGGAATTCTACCGGACTGCATTGCTGTCTATGAGATGCCGCACGTCAGCATGGTCTGACTGCGGATGATTTCTGCAAGTGTTTCCAACTCCTGACTCGGACTGAAAAACCCCAGTCCGAATCAAAAGTCGGAAACGCTCTGAAACAATCGAGTCAGTGCGAATAAATGATATTGTGCACAGATACAATTGTAGCAGTTTTGATCTTAAAAAATCGTATGCGAATGTGGTCTTAGAGTTAAAGGGGTACTCTGGTGGAAAACTTTTTTTTTCACTCAATTGGTGCCAGAAAGTTAAACAGATTTGTAAATTGAATCCTTCCATTACTTATTAGCTGCTGCATACTACAGAGGAAATTATTTTCTTTTTGGAAGACAGAGCTCTCTGCTGACATCATGAGCACAGTGCTCTCTGCTGACATCTCTGTCCATTTTAAAGGGGTTTTCCACTATAAGGTGGTTTTAGTACGTACCTGGCAGACAGTAATGGACATGCTTAGGAAGGATCTGTGCTTGTCTTGGGGCTAAATGGCTATGTTGTGAGATTACCATAACACTGTGGCGAGCTTTTTGTGAACTGGTATTTCCTGTTTGACTTTTCTTTTTTTTGACTACAAATCCCATAATTCCATTTTCCTCCCTCCCACACATCAGTCACCCCACCCAAGGAAACATAAATGAGCTGCATTAATTCAAAAGACCTGTGTTGAGCGGCATAGGCCATATTCGAATTTGAGATATTTTGCGAATATATGGACGAATATTCGTCATATCTTCGCTAAATTCGCATATATGTAATATTCACGGTTTATTTTCACATATGCGAAAATTAGCATATACCAAAATTTACATGTGCGAAAATTTGCACGCCAGTCTCACACAGTAATATTAGAGCCTTCTTTACACCACACAAGCTGGAAGCAGAGAGGGGTGATCACTGTGATGTGTACTGTGAAAAAAAAAAATATACGAATATTCGTAATTGGGAATATATAGTGCTATATTTGCGAATTCGTGAACATGTGATATTCGTGAATAAAATTCACATTGCGAATATTCGCGAGCAACTCTATTTTCAATCAGGGTTCCTACAGTGGTTGTATTAGTTGCAAATTGATCTCTCTCCCACCAAGCGATCCCTCCACCCATTGAAGCAGACAGGCTCCCTGTCATCAGCTGACTAGTGAGTCAGGTCTCGGCCGCATTGCAGCCTGGAAAAAATCTGAGACAACAGTCATTTTGTATGCTGATAAAAATAAATATTGGGGTCAAAATCACAGAAGAATTGTGAGAAAACCGTCACACACAGGTACAGACACTATATTATGAACTACACTAACTTTACAGCCCCTGTAGCATAGTCAAAAAAAAAAAAAAAAAATCCTGGAATACCCCTTTAAGAATTGTCCAGAGTAGGAGAAAATCCCCATAGCAAACCCATGCTGCTCTGGACAGTTCTTAAAATGGACAGAGATGTCAGCAGAGAGCACTGTGTTCTGAAAAGAACAGAATTCCCCCTGTAGTATTCAGCAGCTAATAAGTGCTGGAAGGATTAAGATTTTTTAATAGAAGTAATTTACAAATCTGTTTAACTTTCTGGCACCAGTTGATTTAAAAAAAAAAAGTTTCCCACCAGAGTACCCCTTTAACCCCTTAAGGACGCAGGACGTAAATGTACGTCCTGGTGAGGTGGTACTTAACGCACCAGGACGTACATTTACGTCCTGTGCATAACCGCGGGCATCGGAGCGATGCCCGTGTCATGCGCGGCTGATCCTGGCTGCTGATCGCAGCCAGGGACCCGCCGGCAATGGCCGACGCCCGCGATCTCGCGGGCGTCCGCCATTAACCCCTCAGGTGCCGGGATCAATACAGATCCCGGCATCTGCGGCAGTGCGCGATTTGAATGAATGATCGGATCGCCCGCAGCGCTGCTGCGGGGATCCGATCATTCATAACGCCGCACGGAGGTCCCCTCTCCTTCCTCCGTCCGGCTCCCGACGTCTTCTGCTCTGGTCTGAGATCGAGCAGACCAGAGCAGGAGATGACCGATAATACTGATCTGTTCTATGTCCTATACATAGAACAGATCAGTATTAGCAATCATGGTATTGCTATGAATAGTCCCCTATGGGCACTATTCAAGTGTAAAAAAAAAAAGTAAAAAAATGTAAAAGTAAAAGTAAAAGTAAAAAAAAAGTGAAAAATCCCCTCCCCCAATAAAAAAGTAAAACGTCCGTTTTTTCCTATTTTACCCCCAAAAAGCGTAAATTTTTTTATAGACATATTTAGTATCGCCGCGTGCGTAAATGTCCGAAATATTAAAATAAAATGTTAATGATCCCGTACGGTGAACGGCGTGAACGAAACAAAAAAAAAAAAAAGTCAAAAATTCCTACTTTTTTTAAAACATTTTATTAAAAAAATTTATAAAAAAATAATTAAAAGTTTTTTATATGCAAATGTGGTATCAAAAAAAAGTACAGATCATGGCGCAAAAAATGAGCCCCCATACCGCCGCTTATACGGAAAAATAAAAAAGTTAGAGGTCATCAAAATAAAGGGATTATAAACGTACTAATTTGGTTAAAAAGTTTGTGATTTTTTTTAAGCGCAACAATAATATAAAAGTATGTAATAATGGGTATCATTTTAATCGTATTGACCCTCAGAATAAAGAACACATGTCAATTTTACCATAAATTGTACGGCGTGAAAACGAAACCTTTCAGAATTAGCAAAATTGCGTTTTAATTTCCCCACAAAAATAGTGTTTTTTGGTTGCGCCATACATTTTATGATATAATGAGTGATGTCATTACAAAGGACAACTGGTCGCGCAAAAAACAAGCCCTCATACTAGTCTGTGGATGAAAATATAAAAGAGTTATGATTTTTAGAAGGCGAGGAGGAAAAAATGAAAACGTAAAAATTAAATTGTCTGAGTCCTTAAGGCCAAAATGGGCTGAGTCCTTAAGGGGTTAAGTGTACCTAGGTGCGCGCAATAAAGCATATAAAACTGAACTGTACATAAGATGCTATGTGTACAGTGAACACAAGTGGGCGCTATCATTACTTGTTCAGTTTAAAAAGGTTAGTACAGTGTTTTCCAAACAGTGTTTCTACAGATGTTTCAAAACTACAACTCCCAGCATGCCCAGACAGCCTATGGCTGTCTGGGCATGCTGGGAGTTGTAGTTTTGCAACAGCTGGCGACACACTGTTTGGAAAGCACTGTTTTAGTGCTTCAGAACCTAATTTAGTGTTATAGAATAGAATTTTTAATAAATCATGTCTTACTTTGGAGGTTGACTTTTATACTGCAATTTATACTATTTATATATTTATACTGCAATTTCCTAATATAATTTGTTTGCCACTGATCTATCTATCCAGTCATCTAATTTACATACATATGCAGTCATTTTGCAATTAGAAAGATATATATTATAACACACAGCTTTTGTTTATTGTTTTTATGGAAACAGAAAGCCACACTGTGATTGGTTGCTACGGGTAACCAAGATCGTTTTTCTTTGAGGCAGTTTTGATGAATTTGCCCCATAGTGCCCAAAAACATTCCCTGGATGGTGCCACAATGGGTGAGATTTATCAAAAGATGTGCAGAGGAACAGTGGAGCAGTTGCCCATGGCAACCAATCAGAATCCACCTTTAATTTTTAAAAAGGCCTCTAAAAAAATGAAAGCCAAAATCCGCTCCACTATTTCTCTGCACCATGTTTGCAAAATCTCCATGAAGGATATTTATCATTATTGTCTTTGGAAAGTGAGTCTTGAAGTAACGTATTTTTCACCGTATAAGACACACTTTTTCTTCCCCATAACTGGGGGGGGGGGGAAGTTGGTGCCTCTTATACGGCGAATACCTGCGTCCATCAATGGCCGGGACCCGCCGCTAATACAGGGCATCACCGATCGCGGTGATGCCCTGTTTTAACCCTTCAGACGCGGCGATCAAAGCTGACCGCCGCGTCTGAAGGGAAAATAAAACTAACCCGACTGCTCAGTCGGGCTGTTCGGGACCGCCGCGGTGAAATCGCGGCGTCCCGAACAGCTTACAGGACACCGGGAGGGACCTTACCTGCCTCCTCGGTGTCTTCTCCGTGCCGGGATCCCCTGCGTTCTCCTTCGACGTCATCACGTCGTCTCGCACGCCATCATCCAATAGGAGCGGTGTGCGTAGCGGCGTGATGACGGCGACGTGATGACGGCGACGTGATGACGGCGACGTGATGACGGCGACGGAGAGCGTGGATCCCGGGGAAGAAGAAGTACGGAGCGTCGGGGACACCACGGAGACAGCGATGGAGCGACATCCAGGGCACTGGTGACGCGTCCGGAGCGGCGGGGACACGTGAGTACTACCTCCTATATCAGTGGTCTTCAATCTGCGGACCTCCAGATGTTGCAAAACTACAACTCCCAGCATGCCCGGACAGCCAACGGCTGTCCGGGCATGCTGGGAGTTGTAGTTTTGCAAAATCTGGAGGTCCGCAGGTTGAAGACCACTGTTGGGTTCAGAATCTTTATTTTTTTAGATTTTGCACCTATAAATTGGGTGCGTCTTATACGCCGGTGCGTCCTATAGGGCGAAAAATACGGTAATTATTTTTTGCATTGGATTTGATTCTGTGCGACACACTTATCATACTATTAAGGAAGACCAATAAATTTGGCGCTATTAAGCGGAAAAAAACACAATTTTATATGTTTCTTCCACTGAGACTTTTTTTTAAAGTGCTTAGGTTTGGGACATTTTGGAGGGGTTTCCGACTTTTCTTTATCCCTATGTGTGACATTTGCACTTCATAAATTCACAACCACTACAAATGGAAAACTTGCTACTTATGCATACCCACACAAGTCCCCAAAAAAGTGCTTAGGCGTACATGCAAAAAGCTCTAAATGCAATGATAAATCTCCCTGCATGTGTTTAATAGAAATAACTATTTAATTTTTTCATCTGCACACCCATATGAGGGCTTGTTTTTTGCGGGACCAATTGTACTTTGACTTCCTTCATTTTTATAGTTTCCGTCATGTTTTACTAATTCATTTTTTTCCCCATTTTCTGACCCCCATAACATTTTTATTTTTTTGTATATTGGTCTGAATGAGGGCTAATATTTTGCGCCATAATCTGTTGTTTTTATCAGTACCATTGCGCTATTGATTGGACTTTTTGAACAGTTTTAACGAAATTTTTTTCTGGAATATGATGTAATTAAAATAAAAAAAGCAATTCTGGTGTTAGTTTTTTTTTTTCTGTTTATTCCCTTTACCGTATGGGATAAATAATGTTATATTTTAAAAGTTCAGACAATTACACACACAACGTTACCAAATATGTTTATTTTTATTATGTTTACATGGTTTTTATATGAAAAATAGGAAAAGGAGGTGTTTCAAACTTTAAATATTGAAGGGGTTAATATGTGTGTTTTAAACCATTATTAAACTTTTTACTGAACACATTGCTCCCCTTAGGGAATTTTTAGAATCATTAGATTCCTCATACAAATCAATGCAGTTCTGTTGAACTGCATTGATCTGTGTAATCTGCGCTCCATTGGTAAAGCCTGCTCCAGGCAGGCTCTATGAATTACAGAGCCACAGACAGCAGTAAAGGAGAGGTAAACCCTCAAGGTTACCTCTACACTGGATCACCTCCCCCACGATCACATTGCGGGGGTGCTTAACCTCACTGGACCCCCCCCCAAGGACTGTGTAAAGGTCCCTTTAGACACTGTGGTGAACAAAAGGGTTAATATCCAACTGTGGCGATTACAGCATAAAGGTTATTAGCAGCGGCAGCCAGCTGCTGAAATCAGCTGGGGTTGCTGGGTATGTAGCGGGCTCGAGCCAGGAGTCACTTCATACACCCTTAGAGGCACCAGGACGGACTTGATCCATCATGTGTCGGAAAGGGGTTAAAGGGGTATCCAGGAATAAAAGAACAGAGCTAATTTCTTCCATAAACAGCCCCACACCTGTCCTCAGGTTGTGTGAGGTATTACACATGTTCTATATACTAGTAATATGCATGCAAGAATTTTAAAGATAAACTCAATGAAGTCCACAGTGCTTCATAGGAATGACCATGTCAATAGACAATATACACTCACTGGCCATAAACCAATCCCTTTGATGAAATCTCCCAGAAGATACGGCGGAAGATTGCAGAACAACCACAGCATGGAACGGGACCAGGTAAGTATCATTGTCATCAGTGTCACCTGCACCTGTACCGACAGGTTAGGGCAGGTGACACTGATGACAGGTTTCCTTTAAGACAAATAGCTTATCAGCCAATCACATGGCAGCAACTGAATGCATTAAGGCATGTAGATATGGTCAAGACAATTTGCTAAAGTTCAAACTTAGCATCAGAACGGGGAAGAAAGGGGATTTAAGTGATTTGGCATGGTTGATGGTGCCAGACAGGCTGAGTATTCTAGAAACTGCTGATCTATTGCCCAAAACCAATGCCCCCCCCCCCCCCCCCAAAAAAAAGAGAAAATGTCAAGTGAGTTGCAGTTTTGTGGAGGAAAATGGCTTATTTTATGACACAGGTCAATGAGAATGGCAGACTGGCTAGAGATGACAAAATGGCAACAGTAACTAAAAAAAAACACTAATTAAAACCAAGGTAGTGCACGATACATCTACCATTGAAGCAGATGACCACACTGGGTGCCACTCCTGTCAGCTAAGAACAGGACAGTAAGCTACAACTCACATAGGCTCACCAAGCTTGGACATTGGAAGACTGAATGAATGTTGCCTGGTCTGATGAGTCTGGATTCCAGATACGACATTCAGATGTTAGGGTTACAATTTGCCATAACATGAAAGCATGGATCCATTCTGCTTTTATCAATGGTTCAGGCTAGTGGTGGTATAATAGTGTGGGGGGACATTTTCTTGGCAGACTTTGGGCCCCTCAATACCAATTGAGCATCATTTAAATTTGACAGCCATCGCTAACCATGTCCACCCCTTTATGATATCAGTGTATCCATCTTCTGATGGCTACTTCCAGCAGGATAATGCACCATGTCACAAAGCTCACACCATCTCATTCATCGTCTCATACTCTGTGATGCCATCATGTCTGATGAATGATTCCAGCGCCTTGTTGAAGTATGCCGTGAAGAATGATGCCAATTCTGAAGGCTGGTAAAGCCCCATGCTAGCAAGGTGTACCTAATAAAGTGGCCAGTGAGTGTATATCACAATGAATATAAAATCATAAATATGTGGTGACCCAGTACAGGAGTTGTGCCCCCGTACCCTTGCTGCCCAGTATAAATTGTTTTCTATGTGTTACACTGTATAATGCATTTAGAAAGTGTTATTACTTTAAGAGAGGTTAACATGTGATCACCAGTTGTCATGTGAGTTGTCATGTGAGTGTAACCCAGGAGGTATCAGTGACCATGTGACTTAAGTCTCTCCTATAAGAGCCCTGGGAGGAGTCTCTTCATTTTTTTTCCTGCATAGTGTGTCTGGTGTCCATAGGAGGCCTCAGTCCAGCAGCCACAATTCTACAAGTAAGCTACAACCACAGCATTGTCAGTCTCAAGTCAAGTCAGTCACAGTAATTTATTGTCAAGGAAGAGCGGCCTGCACTAAAATTGTCCAAATCTACTGCAAGTCCCAGCAAGCTCTTAAGGTCTCTGAAGTCACTGGTCACCTCCGTGGGCCCTGGCTGAACTGTATAGACTGTACCATCTATCACTCGGTAAAGCTACCGTTGTCTGTAACTTGGCATCAGAGTCATTATTGCCCCCGTGCCTAGCCCAGGATCCAGCGGTATACCTTCGGGTGGTATTGAGGATAAACCACGCCCTGGCGTCACGAGTACATGGGGTTAATGCCATCTGCCCCTAGGGTAATTCCATCTGCCCTGCATCACATTCTCTATCGCAAGTATATCTATGGGCACAATATAAAGTAACAAGTTGTAAACAAGATAAATAGATGACTATGACTATGTAGCTATGTATATTAGAAAAAAAAGAAGGTCCCCCGACTGTAAGTGCCACAGATGTTCTCCACAGGAACCCAATATGTTCAGTTGCCTTGTGCAATCGTGTCTTAAATACTCCATAAAGTAATCAAAAAAGTACTTGTCAGGTGAGACAATGAAGATGAAGGCAGTGTGTGTTACATTAACAAGGCAGTGCTGGAACAGTACGCTTGTCTACATCATAAGGCAGGGACGAGCGTGTAACATATAAAAACGATGCACCCCGAATAGATGTGCACGCATAATAACAAAAGAATAATCTCCAGCATAAGGGTAACAAATTACCTATACAAATGGGGACCAGCCTATGACACTTGAAAATAATGAGCAGAAGTGAGTGTGTACCCATAAAGAGTAAGAAGTTGGCACAGGCGCTGTAAAGGCAGATGGCTGGTGCAGACGTCTAGCTTGTACAATTGCTGAACTAAATGTTTACTCTACACAAACTAGATAAATGAAATAACATAAAAGTAAATAATATACAGCATATTACATTACTAATAAAATAATTGTGTAATATAAGTAAATATACTCACTATAAAAGAAATGTGTACAGAATATATATATATATATATATATATATATATATATATATATATATATAAAGATGATTAGTATAAAAAAGGCTGATGTGTATTGTTTATGAAATAACATGTGAAGAAGTATTGATAATGAGTGTAATAAAATACAAAAAGTTTGGGGGCATTGGTGACTGTCCATGCACCACACACTGGGCTGGCATAGATTAAAGCTATCATTTATGGAAGTTTCTGGTGTAAATTATAGTAAATGTGAAAGGTCCTGCCCCCTTCTTGCCAAGCCCCACCCAAAAAATGGCACGCACAGCCTAAACTAGATGAACTTTTTCAAGTTTTTGCGCAAATAAGCTTTGCACAAATATTTATGACTTTGTTCTCCAGAAAACTGGCATGCAAGCTTTAGAAAATTCACCCATGGTGGCTTGGGTCAGGTTAATAGCTAAAGGAGAACTCATTCACCGTTTCATGGGAGTAAGGCTGGGTTCACACTTTGTAATTTCCAGGCAGACAAAATTTGCCTGGAGATTCTGAGTTGCGCCAGCGCTTACTAAATCAATTGGCACTAAGAGCACAGAGACGTTGCCATTCCCATAGACGGCAATGTCAATGGAGCAGATTCTGCCCGAAGAATGAGTTCATTCTTTTGGCAGCGGAATTTTAGTGGCAGTATGGTAAAAATCCGTAGTGTGCACTATGCAGCCGAATCTCATTGCCTGCACCGGAATTTCTGGCCGAAATTCTTAAATCGAAATAATATAAAACCTGATTGTGTAAGCATAAAAAGTCTAAGGTGCCACTAAAGGTATGCCTAGAATATGCTTGTGAAGCCCTAGTGCACGGTGAGTGCAGCTTCACAAGAATATTCTTGGTGACAGTTTCACATTAAGTGAAATTATGGTCGGAAATTCCATAGTGTAAACCAAGCCCATTTATTGAAACCGCAGCTGAGAACAACTGGGTGTTATCGAATATTCCTCAAGGCCGAATTCACATTACAGAAAAGATAGCTGAAGCCCCTGATTTCTGCTGGACTGATTGTCTGCCTATATGTATGGGGCCTCCTGACCTCCTGGGGCTCCAACAGATAAGGTGAGGGATGAGGAGAATGGGACATCGTGAACGTCAACTGTCCAATCTTGTTCTTGGGGAGATAATCCACCATCAAATGAGTCTGGCAGAAGCTGACCCAATGTTTATATTTAGAACAAATGTATATTGTGAGTAATAATAATGAGTAACAATTTATGTAGGTTTTATTATATTTTACTACCGGTACTTACATTTTTTTTTTTAACTACCTGCACCAAAAGTAGTATGTTTAAAATTGTCATCCTCTGACCCCTTTAACTTTTTTTTTTTCGCATACTGGGCTATTTGAGGGCTCATTTATTGTGTTATGGGCTGTAGCTTTTATTGGTACCATTTTTGTTTTGATGGGACTTTTTGATCGCTTTATATTATTTTTTCATGGCATATGAAGTGACCAAAAATGCACAATTACAAGTATTTTTTATGTGTACGTCATCGACAATGCGGTTTAGCTAACCTTATATTTTAATAGTTCGGACATTTATGCACGCGGTGGTACTATTATACAAGATTCTTTTTTTATTATTTTATTTAAAAAATGGGAAAAGGGGAGTGATTTTAACCTTTAACAGGGTAGGGGTTAATTCACTTTTATTAACTGTTATTTTTACACTTTTTTCTTTTAGCCACCACTGGGGCCTATACCATGCAATCTTTTGATTGCTTACACTGATCAATGCTATGCAATAGCAAAGCATTGATCAGTGTTCTTGGTGCTCTGCTGCTCTAGCCTGCTGAGCAGGCTTGGAGCAGCAGATCGACGAACGGACAATGAAGAGGCAGGTGAGGACCCTCTCGTTGTCCGGTAAACTGATCTGAACATCGATTTTGTCGTGATAGTCCCGATCAGCTCCGCTGAGCTGTCGGGATAGTTTTAGTTTCATTTTAAACATCACAATCAACTTTTCAGCGTCGAAAGGGTTAATGCCGGGCATCGGCCCGATCGGTGGTGCCCGGTATTAGCCGTGGGTCCTGGCTGCCCGTAGCAACCAGGACCCATACGGCTTAACCCATTCTCCGCTCACAAGAATGGTTTAAACCCCGTTAACTGGACTCAAGATGTACAAGTACGCCCTGGGTCCCTAAGTACCAGGACATCAGGGCGTCCTGGACAGGTTAAAGGGGTACTCTGGTGGATTTTTTTTTTTTTTAAATCAACTGGTGCCAGAAAGTTATACAGATTTGTAAATGACTTCTATTTAAAAATCTTAATCCTTCTAGTACTTCCAGCTGCTGTATGCTCCACAGGAAGTTGTATTTCTTTATGGAGTTATTTTCTGTCTGACCACAGTGCTCTCTGCTGACACCTCTGTCTGTATCAGGAACTGTCCAGAGTACAAGCAAATCCCCATAGCAAACCTCTCCCGCTCTTTACAGTTCCTGACATGGACAGAGGTGTCAGCACTGTGGTAAGACAGAAAAGAACTCCATAAAGAAATACAACTTCCTGTGGAGCATACAGCAGCTGGTATGTACTGGAAAGATTAAGATTTTTAAATAAAAGTAATTTACAAATCTGTATAACTTTCTGGCACCAGTTGATTTAAAAAAAAATGTTTTTCACTGGAGTACCCCTTTAAATGTGCATTGGCCAGCTTTAGGATTGTTAAATTGTGGTTGCATAAACACAATGAGGGACATTTATCAATGTTTGCTTATATATTCCTTTTTTTAGTAATTTTTTCCTTTCTTTTTTTTTGCTTATGTGCGACGTATTTATCAACTGCTTTCAGCCTGTTGATAATTTTCTTTCACGTAAGCAATTTTTCCTTTTTTACTTTGGTAGTAGCTTTTTCTGCTCCATGTTTGAGCTGGAGTAAATTTAGTCAATTTTTAACGCTGTTGCGACTTTTTTTTGCGCAGTTGCGACTGTCGCAGTTAATAAATACCTGACTACCCGTAGTCCATTTTAAAATTATTACTACATAGTAAATTTTAGGAAAACTTGCTTTTCTCGCTTTCCAGTCAAAATGTCGCACGAAAAAGCGTGTAGTCGCAGTTGCGACAATTTTGCGACAATTATAGTAAAGAAAACCTGACTAAACCCCTTGATAAATGTCCATAAATATGTATCTCATGTATCCAACAAGTCTAGCATCATTATTGCAGCTTCGCTGTTTCCTAAAGATCAGGAATAAATAATGGTTGAAATAATCACCCAAAAGGCGGATTTGAAATTTTGCTCTAGCATTCACGGTTTGAATTTATTATATTTCTACTGATATTTAAATGGTTTTACTCATTTTATGTTTCTTTTTAGGGAGAGCATTCAATACCAAGGTGGCATTCGTCCTGCAGAGAGAAGGTAGGGGATGATGCCGTCCATCCCTTCCGAATTCCCCACCAATCCCGTAAAGAAAAAATGTACTTTCTTTTCAAAGAAAAAAAAAGTGACAGTGCTTCTTAGAGTCCAGAACACTGGGATATTATACAGTCATTGTTTGTCAATGGGATGAAACTTTACTAAAATTAATCTATTACACAGATTGTACTATTACTATGATATAATGTCATGTGTCACACAGAACAACATGAATGCCCACCCGTGAACACCATTTTTTTCATTGAAACTAAAATGTTATACTAATTTCTATATTTCTGTTGGTCTAAGCTCAGTTTCCCCAATGCATAGATGTAATGTAAAAAACTGGTAAAACACTGGCTGCCTTAAGCCATCACTGAGGTAATTAAGAGATTATTGCCTGTGAATTATACCTTAAACTGTTCCTGCACTTTTAGGTATCTTTTCAGGATAAGTTTCCACGTGTGTGTACACGAGGAGTAGCACTATCTCTGGTCATTATATCACTTTTACCTAATGCATCTATCATGACTCCTATACACCGAACACATTTAAAGAGTGGATCCTTCTCCCATATATCTCTATAGTGCACCCTCAGAAGCAGCAAAAGCAGTATGTAGTACATTATAGAGCAGTACTAAGCAGTGTAAGCTGGGACTCCAACACTGTGGTGAAGTATAATTCTCAATACAGGCTGCGACCCGGTCTCTTTGTTTTACTCTCTCCAGCCCCTCCCCTTCTACTGGCAACTGCAAGCTGAGATGTCAGGGAGCTGATCCGTCTTGAGATGGTTTTAAGCTGTTCTTGAGTAATGAGGTGGGGGATTTTGAGTAGAGGAGCTGGGAAATGGGAGAAAAAAAGCTTTTTTCTCTGATGAGATATATTGCAATGTTTCAAAAATTTTCTTCAACTATTGATTAATGCAAAGTGTAGTGCCTATTTAAATGTAATAATAAAACAGTATGCGGTAAGCTCCCCCTACTGGTGACTGATAATACCCAGAATGGTATTATGTGTCATAATGTCTGTTCTGGGTGTTTGGAGCTTTGTGTCAGAAAAATGTTGTCCCTAAATAGACGTTCCCTTTAGGGTTGTTGCACTTTTACATGGATCATACTTGAGTTATGAGGACACTGTATTTTGTGCTTTTTTTCTGCTATTGTAGTGGTGGATCTTAGTCATTGTGGTATAGTACTCAACTGCACAAACATAAAAGGGGTACTCCAGTGGAATTTTTTTTTTAAAATCAACTGGTGCCAGAAAGTTAAACAGATTTGTAAATTACTTCTATTAAAAAATCTTAATCCTTTCAGTGCTTATTAGCTGCTGAATACGACAGAGGAAATTCTTTTATTTTTGTAACACAGTGCTCTCTGCTGACATCTCTGTCCATTTTAATAACTGTCCAGAGAGAATCCCCATAGCAAACATATGCTGCTCTGGACAGTTCCTAAAATGGGCAGAGATGTCAGCAGAGAGCACTGTGGTCATGATGTCAGCAGAGAGTACTGTGTTCCAAAAAGAAAAGAATTTCCTCTGTAGTATTCAGCATCAAGTACTGGAAGGATTAAGATTTTTTAATATAAGTAATTTACAAATCTGTTTAACTTTCTGGCACCAGTTGATTGAAAAAAAAAAAAAGTGTACCCCTTTAAAGTTCTCAGTCCTGTCATCCAGACACATAATAGAGCTATTACTGGACAGTGTAAATAGTTCTAAATATTTCACTGTAAAGGTGTGTGACTTTACACAATTTTCTTGGGACTCCTGGGCTTTATGTGACTTTAAAGGGGTACTCCGGTGCTTAGACATCTTATCCCCTATCCAAAGGATAGGGGATAAGATGCCTGATTGCGGGGGTCCCGCCGCTGGGGACCCCTGTGATCTTGCATGCAGCACCCCAGTTAAAATCAGTCCCTGGAGCATCAGTCCCCCCGACAGTAATCAGACCCGGAGCGAACATGCTCCGGGGACTGATTTTAACTGGGGTGCTGCGTGCAAGATCACGGGGGTCCCCAGCAGCGGGACCCCCACCATCAGGCATCTTATCCCCTATCCTTTGGATAGGGATAAGATATCTAAGCACCGGAGTACCCCTTTAAAGTGCTGATTTTGGCCTTTTTAAGACCTTTTTGAATACGTTTTTTTCAGAGAGGCTACAGGTAAACTGCTGGATATGTCAACCTGATAATTTTAGCATGTATGTGTATATAACATTGGATTATATTTATATTAATCTTTACTGACAGTGCTCTTTCATACAAGGTCACAACTACTTTACTATTAAATAATGGAGAAATGCTCAAAATGTGTTAATAAAAGCCCATGAGTAACGCAAACGAATATCTGTGTAACGTGTTGATGCTGTGCACCATTCAGTATAACTTACTGTTCTTTGTATTTTTACTATTCTGTAAGTGCTCTCATGACTGATGTAAATTTGCACAATAATTTGCAGCAAAAATAACACTTGCACAAATAAGAATCCATGAATGAAGCTTGCACAAAATTACTCAAAGTCTTCAGCATGATATTAAAGACAGAGAGTCCTCCTCAAAGACAGAGAGTGTCCAATGGTCTTGTTCAGAAATACTCAAAGATGGCCGCCGATGCAACTGCCCAGAAAAAGCAGACGGGAGCCAACAGGAGACTGACTAGCCTGGCCACTGAGTTATAGTAATTGTGGTTTTACAACAATTAGATCCACAGAGATCAGACATTGATGGCATATCCTAGTGTGATATGGCAGCTCTATTGCAAGTGCTGCGCAAGATTCTAAATTATAGAATTCACCTAAAAGCATTAGATGGGTTCAACACTGTTTAGAATTATATTAAGTTACAAGTTCAAAGACCCCAAATATGTCTCCCTATGTCATCATTGTAGATAAGTGATATCACTGCTGCGATGTGTTAGTCCTCATTGTGGCATCAAATCCAGTAAATAATGTAAAGAAATCCCAGCACTCACCAAATAGATGCAATTTCTCTAGTGTTTATTCACATCAGGAAATGGTACATGGAATGTTTCGGCATTCCTCAGACAGCCTGTTGTGCCGAAACACATTCTGTATCACTACCTGATGTTAATATACACAACAGAAATGACATCTATTTGGTGAGTGCTGGGATTTCTTCCCTATGTCATCATGTCTGTTTGTTTATCTACTAAACATGCACAGTGTAGGATGAAATATAAGAATAAAGGATACTTGCCCATTATTATTTAATGTCTTATACCATGTATAAAGGGACTCTCAATGATACGCTCTCTGTGCCAAATTCTATTACTGTTTCATACACTTATTGTATTAAAACAAAAATGTACTTTATGTAAAAATGTGTTTTATGTTTAGGTTTTTTAAATGAATGTTTTATGATAGTAGTTTACAACTAATTCTGTGTAATATGAGTTGGCCCCTTTTGAATCACTGCAATTGTATACTGTACTGTAGTACTACAGCAGATGTAACATATACCAGGCAAAATAACTAGAACATTTTTTGTTATTTTCACCTGTTTTTACTTTACACAGGTGAGAAACATGTTGTTTCATTGAAATCATAAACACGATGCTGTTGATAGATCTGCTATTCTTATTTTATGCACATTTGACACAAAGGAAGACACCACTATTGTAAATAGCACATGGTAGGTGAAGGGCTTTGGTTACAGATTGTCACGATGCCGGCTGGCAGGTAGTGGACCCTCTGTGCCAGAGAGGGATTGGCGTGGACCGTGCTAGTGGACCGGTTCTAAGCCACTACTGGTTTTCACCAGAGCCCGCCGCAAAGCGGGATGGTCTTGCTGCGGCGGTAGTGACCAGGTCGTATCCACTAGCAACGGCTCACCTCTCTGGCTGCTGAAGATAGGCGCGGTACAAGGGAGTAGGCAGAAGCAAGGTCGGACGTAGCAGAAGGTCGGGGCAGGCAGCAAGGATCGTAGTCAGGGGCAACGGCAGAAGGTCTGGAAACACTGGCAAGGGACACACAAGGAACGCTTTCACTGGCACTAAGGCAACAAGATCCGGCAAGGGAGTGCAAGGGAAGTGAGGTAATATAGGGAGTGCACAGGTGATAACTCTAATTGGAACCACTGCGCCAATCAGCGGCGCAGTGGCCCTTTAAATCGCAGAGACCCGGCGCGCGCGCGCCCTAGGGAGCGGGGCCGCGCGCGCCGGGACAGAACAGACGGGGAGCGAGTCAGGTAGGAGAGCCGGGGTGCGCATCGCGAGCGGGCGCTACCCGCATCGCGAATCGCATCCCGGCTAGCAGCAGGATCGCAGCGCCCCGGGTCAGAGGACGTGACCGGGGCGCTGCAGCGGAGGAGGTGAAGCGAGCGCTCCGGGGAGGAGCGGGAACCCGGAGCGCTCGGCGTAACAGTACCCCCCCCCTTGGGTCTCCCCCTCTTCTTGGAGCCTGAGAACCTGAGGAGCAGACTTTTGTCAAGGATGTTGTCCTCAGGTTCCCAGGATCTCTCTTCAGGACCACAACCCTCCCAGTCTACTAAAAAAAAATTTTTTCCTCTGACCTTTTTGGCAGCCAAAATCTCCTTGACCGAGAAGACGTCCGAGGAGCCGGAAACAGGAGTGGGAGGAACAGATTTGGGAGAAAAACGGTTGAGGATGAGTGGTTTGAGAAGAGAGACGTGAAAGGCATTAGGGATACGAAGAGAAGGAGGAAGAAGAAGTTTATAAGAGACAGGATTAATTTGACACAGAATTTTGAAAGGACCAAGATAGCGTGGTCCCAACTTGTAGCTAGGGACACGGAAGCGGACATATTTAGCGGAGAGCCATACCTTGTCTCCAGGGGAAAAAACGGGGGGAGCTCTTCTTTTCTTATCCGCGAACCTCTTCATGCGTGAAGAAGCCTGTAAGAGAGAATTTTGGGTCTCCCTCCATATAATGGAAAGGTCACGAGAAATTTCATCCACAGCGGGCAGACCAGAGGGCAAGGGGGTAGGGAGGGGGGGAAGAGGGTGACGGCCGTACACCACGAAAAATGGGGATTTGGAGGAAGATTCAGAGACCCTGAAGTTATACGAGAATTCGGCCCATGGAAGGAGATCTGCCCAGTCATCCTGGCGGGAGGAAACAAAATGTCGCAAATAATCACCCAGGATCTGGTTAATTCTTTCTACTTGTCCATTGGACTGGGGATGATATGCAGAGGAAAAATTTAATTTAATCTTGAGTTGTTTACAGAGAGCTCTCCAGAATTTAGACACGAATTGGACCCCTCTATCCGAGACAATCTGCGTAGGCAACCCGTGAAGACGAAAAATGTGTACAAAAAATTGTTTAGCCAACTGAGGCGCAGAAGGAAGACCAGGAAGAGGAATGAAATGTGCCATTTTGGAGAATCGATCAACGACCACCCAAATAACGGTGTTGCCACGGGAAGGGGGTAAATCAGTAATAAAATCCATACCAATCAGAGACCAAGGCTGTTCGGGGACAGGCAGAGGATGAAGAAAACCAGCGGGCTTCTGGCGAGGAGTCTTATCCCGGGCACAGATAGTGCAGGCTCGCACAAAGTCCCCAACATCCGTCTCCAGAGTTGGCCACCAATAGAAGCGGGAGATGAGTTGCACAGATTTCTTGATGCCCGCATGACCTGCGAGATGGGAGGAGTGACCCCATTTGAGGATTCCGAGGCGTTGGCGTGGAGAAACAAAGGTCTTTCCTGGAGGAGTCTGTCTGATGGAGGCAGGAGAAGTGGAGATCAGGCAGTCAGGTGGAATGATGTGTTGCGGAGGGAGATCAACTTCTGAGGCATCCGAGGAACGAGAGAGAGCATCGGCTCTAATGTTCTTATCGGCAGGACGAAAGTGGATCTCAAAATTAAATCGGGCAAAGAACAGAGACCACCGGGCCTGGCGAGGATTCAGCCGTTGGGCCGACTGGAGGTAGGAGAGGTTCTTGTGGTCGGTGTAGATAATAACAGGAAATCTTGATCCCTCCAGCAGATGCCTCCATTCCTCAAGTGCTAATTTAATGGCTAGAAGTTCTCGATCCCCGATGGAGTAGTTCCTCTCCGCTGGAGAGAAGGTCCTAGAGAAAAAACCACAAGTGACAGCATGCCCGGAAGGATTTTTTTGTAGAAGAACAGCTCCAGCTCCTACTGAGGAGGCATCAACCTCCAATAGGAAGGGTTTGGAAGGGTCAGGTCTGGAGAGCACGGGAGCCGAAGAAAAGGCAGACTTGAGTTGTTTAAAGGAGTCTTCTGCTTGAGGAGGCCAGGACTTGGGATCAGCATTTTTCTTGGTTAAAGCCACGATAGGAGCCACAATGGTAGAAAAATGTGGAATAAATTGCCTGTAATAATTGGCGAACCCCAAAAAGCGTTGGATAGCACGGAGTCCGGAGGGGCGTGGCCAATTTAAGACGGCAGAGAGTTTGTCTGGATCCATCTGTAGTCCCTGGCCAGAGACCAAATATCCTAGAAAAGGAAGAGATTGGCATTCAAACAGACATTTCTCAATTTTGGCATAGAGTTGGTTGTCACGAAGTCTCTGAAGAACCATACGGACATGCCGGCGGTGTTCCTCTAGATTGGCAGAAAAAATTAGGATATCGTCCAGATATACCACAACACAGGAGTATAATAGATCACGAAAAATTTCATTGACAAAGTCTTGGAAGACGGCAGGGGCATTGCACAGTCCAAAGGGCATGACCAGATACTCAAAGTGTCCATCTCTGGTGTTAAATGCCGTTTTCCACTCGTCCCCCTCTCTGATGCGGATGAGGTTATAGGCGCCTCTTAAGTCCAATTTAGTGAAGATGTGGGCACCTTGGAGGCGATCAAAGAGTTCAGAGATGAGGGGTAAGGGGTAGCGGTTCTTAACCGTGATTTTATTAAGACCGCGGTAGTCAATGCAAGGACGTAGGGAGCCATCTTTTTTGGAGACAAAGAAAAATCCGGCTCCGGCAGGAGAGGAGGATTTACGGATAAAGCCCCTTTTTAGATTCTCCTGGACGTATTCGGACATGGCAAGAGTCTCTGGGGCAGAGAGAGGATAAATTCTGCCCCGGGGTGGAGTAGTACCCGGGAGGAGGTCGATAGGGCAATCATAAGGCCTGTGAGGAGGTAGAGTCTCAGCTTGTTTTTTGCAGAAAACATCCGCGAAGTCCATATAGGCCTTGGGGAGACCGGTTACTGGAGGAACCACAGAGTTACGGCAAGGGTTACTGGGAACCGATTTTAGACAGTTCTTGGAACAAGAGGACCCCCAACTCTTGATCTCCCCAGTGGACCAATCCAGGGTTGGGGAATGAAGTTGAAGCCAGGGAAGTCCAAGGAGAATCTCCGAGGTGCAATTGGGGAGGACCAAAAGTTCAATCCTCTCATGATGAGATCCGATGCTCATAAGAAGGGGCTCCGTGCGGAAACGTATGGTACAGTCCAATCTTTCATTATTTACACAATTGATGTAGAGGGGTCTGGCGAGACTGGTCACTGGGATGTTGAACCTGTTGACGAGAGAGGCCAAAATAAAATTTCCTGCAGAACCAGAGTCCAAGAAGGCCACTGTAGAGAAGGAGAAGGCAGAAGCAGACATCCGCACAGGCACAGTAAGACGTGGAGAAGCAGAGTAGACATCAAGGACTGTCTCGCCTTTGTGCGGAGTCAGCGTACGTCTTTCCAGGCGGGGAGGACGGATAGGACAATCCCTCAGGAAGTGTTCGGTACTAGCACAGTACAGGCAGAGGTTCTCCATACGGCGTCGTGTCCTCTCTTGAGGTGTCAGGCGAGACCGGTCGACCTGCATAGCCTCCACGGCGGGAGGCACAGGAACAGATTGCAGGGGACCAGAGGAGAGAGGAGCCGAGGAGACGAAACGCCTCGTGCGAACAGAGTCCATATCTTGGCGGAGTTCCTGACGCCTTTCAGAAAAACGCATGTCAATGCGAGTGGCTAGGTGAATAAGTTCATGTAGATTAGCAGGAATTTCTCGTGCGGCCAGAACATCTTTAATGTTGCTGGATAGGCCTTTTTTGAAGGTCGCGCAGAGGGCCTCATTATTCCAGGACAATTCTGAAGCAAGTGTACGGAATTGTACGGCATACTCGCCAACGGAAGAATTACCCTGGACCAGGTTCAACAGGGCAGTCTCAGCAGAAGAGGCTCGGGCAGGTTCCTCAAAGACACTTCGGATTTCCGAGAAGAAGGAGTGTACTGAGGCAGTGACGGGGTCATTGCGGTCCCAGAGCGGTGTGGCCCATGACAGGGCTTTTCCGGACAGAAGACTGACTACGAACGCCACCTTAGACCTTTCAGTGGGAAACAGGTCCGACATCATCTCCAGATGCAGGGAACATTGGGAAAGGAAGCCACGGCAAAACTTAGAGTCCCCATCAAACTTATCCGGCAAGGATAAGCGTATCCCAGGAGCGGCCACTCGCTGCGGAGGAGGTGCAGGAGCTGGCGGAGGAGATGACTGCTGAAGCTGTGGTAGCAACTGTTGTAGCATAACGGTCAGTTGAGACAGCTGTTGGCCTTGTTGCGCAATCTGTTGTGACTGCTGGGCGACCACCGTGGTGAGGTCAGCGACAACTGGCAGAGGAACTTCAGCGGGATCCATGGCCGGATCTACTGTCACGATGCCGGCTGGCAGGTAGTGGACCCTCTGTGCCAGAGAGGGATTGGCGTGGACCGTGCTAGTGGACCGGTTCTAAGCCACTACTGGTTTTCACCAGAGCCCGCCGCAAAGCGGGATGGTCTTGCTGCGGCGGTAGTGACCAGGTCGTATCCACTAGCAACGGCTCACCTCTCTGGCTGCTGAAGATAGGCGCGGTACAAGGGAGTAGGCAGAAGCAAGGTCGGACGTAGCAGAAGGTCGGGGCAGGCAGCAAGGATCGTAGTCAGGGGCAACGGCAGAAGGTCTGGAAACACTGGCAAGGGACACACAAGGAACGCTTTCACTGGCACTAAGGCAACAAGATCCGGCAAGGGAGTGCAAGGGAAGTGAGGTAATATAGGGAGTGCACAGGTGATAACTCTAATTGGAACCACTGCGCCAATCAGCGGCGCAGTGGCCCTTTAAATCGCAGAGACCCGGCGCGCGCGCGCCCTAGGGAGCGGGGCCGCGCGCGCCGGGACAGAACAGACGGGGAGCGAGTCAGGTAGGAGAGCCGGGGTGCGCATCGCGAGCGGGCGCTACCCGCATCGCGAATCGCATCCCGGCTAGCAGCAGGATCGCAGCGCCCCGGGTCAGAGGACGTGACCGGGGCGCTGCAGCGGAGGAGGTGAAGCGAGCGCTCCGGGGAGGAGCGGGAACCCGGAGCGCTCGGCGTAACACAGATTTTCCATTGGTTCCATTGGGGAAAAATAGAATTGTTATTTGCATGATGGTAGTAAAACTAAGGCATATTGTACGTGTAGAAATGATCATGGTTACATTTATAGTATGTAGAATTGTGATTTTAGGTCTAGTCTGAAAATGCCGGCATAGCTTGCTACTGGTCTGCTTGTTTATGTTTATTTATGGAAAATAACTGGAGTAGGGTATAAATGATAGGGGATAAGATGTCTGATCGCTGGGGACCCCCGCGATCTCCCTGCTGCATCTGTTTGTTTAGAGTGTCGGGTTCAGCGTTGGAGGCTCGTGACATCATGGCCTCGCTCTGCTTGTGACATCACGGCCATGCCCCCTCAATGTAAGTCTGTGGCAGGGGGTGTTAGGGCCATGACATCATGAGCGGGGCATGACCGTGATGTCACAAGCCTCTGCCCCTCATCACCATGGATGAGGAGTGAAGTTCGCTCTGTGCACCAGATGTCTTTGGTGTCGCAGCCAAGATCGCAGTGGTCCCTATCGGCATATTATCCCATAACCTTTGGATAAGGGATATGATGTCTAGGGGCGGAGTACCCATTTAAATGTGTGCACAACTTTTAACACCATGTCCAGTTTATTGTGCAGCCTTCATAAAGCCTTTCTAGTGACTGGTACTGTGATATATAGAGAGAGCTCCAAATCCCCTGTATAAAGTGAAAATGTGTCGGTTCACCTCACTACTAGGGGAGCCAAAGAGTTTACCCCATACACATACTCAATAGAGTTCATTGTGTAAGCTCTGCCTAATGGTGGTCGTAAGCAGGTGGAGACTGATGGAGAGGTGGCCAACATTATGATAACAGCCACACTCATAGTGTTCCTATTTCTGTAACTCCCATAGTTTTACTTTTTCCAAACAACAAGCTACACTGTTTTGTAACTCCCATTCATCCTAAGGGAGATAAGTAAATAGTGAAATACAGCGAACTTGGCAATTACTATAATACTGGTCACTTCTCATAATACTGGTCACCTCTCATAATACTGGTCACCTCTCATAATACTTACTGGTCACCTCTCATAATACTTACTGGTCACCTCTCATAATACTGGTCACCTCTCATAATACTGGTTACCTCTCATAATACTGTTCACCTCTCATAATGCTGGTCACCTCTCATAATGCTGGTCACCTCTCATAATACTGGTCACCTCTCATAATACTGGTCACCTCTCATAATACTGGTCACCTCTCATAATACTGGTCACCTCTCATAATACTTACTGGTCACCTCTCATAATACTTACTGGTCACCTCTCATAATGCTGGTCACCTCTCATAATACTGGTCACCTCTCATAATACTGGTTACCTCTCATAATACTGTTCACCTCTCATAATGCTGGTCACCTCTCATAATGCTGGTCACCTCTCATAATACTGGTCACCTCTCATAATACTGGTCACCTCTCATAATACTGGTCACCTCTCATAATACTGGTCACCTCTCATAATGCTGGCCACCTCTCATAATGCTGGTCACCTCTCATAATGCTGGTCACCTCTCATAATACTGGTCACCTCTCATAATGCTGGCCACCTCTCATAATGCTGGTCACCTCTCATAATGCTGGCCACCTCTCATAATGCTGGCCACCTCTCATAATGCTGGTCACCTCTCATAATACTGGTCACCTCTCATAATACTGGTCACCTCTCATAATGCTGGCCACCTCTCATAATACTGGTCACCTCTCATAATACTGGTCACCTCTCATAATGCTGGTCACCTCTCATAATACTGGTCACCTCTCATAATACTGGTCACCTCTCATAATACTGGTCACCTCTCATAATGCTGGCCACCTCTCATAATACTGGTCACCTCTCATAATACTGGTCACCTCTCATAATACTGGTCACCTCTCATAATGCTGGCCACCTCTCATAATGCTGGCCACCTCTCATAATGCTGGCCACCTCTCATAATGCTGGCCACCTCTCATAATGCTGGTCACCTCTCATAATACTGGTCACCTCTCATAATGCTGGTCACCTCTCATAATACTGGCCACCTCTCATAATACTGGTCACCTCTCATAATGCTGGTCACCTCTCATAATACTGGTCACCTCTCATAATACTGGTCACCTCTCATAATACTGGTCACCTCTCATAATACTGGTCACCTCTCATAATACTGGTCACCTCTCATAATGCTGGCCACCTCTCATAATGCTGGTCACCTCTCATAATACTGGTCACCTCTCATAATACTGGTCACCTCTCATAATACTGGTCACCTCTCATAATACTGGTCACCTCTTAGGGGACCACTGTCATGAAGATATGTTTGGGTTCCAGAAGTGAGATTTGCATTTCTCAGACATTTATGACATATCTATATGCCAAAAATGCCATGTATGTGAATGCCAGAAATGACTAATATGTGAATACTCTTTACATTGGAAGTGTATAAATCCCTAAATAGTTAGCTACTACTAGCAGTGCCTGCATGAATGCTGAATTTTAGTTGGACTCTGTATTAGGATCTGTTAATACTGTCATTATGATTTTCAATATAATGGGAACCTTGACTGGGCCAGACCCAATAAATGATCGATAACAGTGCTTCCCGACAAACCCCAATGACTTATACCAAAATCTGTCAGATTCCATCATGGTTTCTATTGTTTTCACTGAAAGGTTATCACTACACACTTTGTTTTTTCTTCTCATCAAATCTGATAACAACCAGTAAAGGCTCTGAACGGAGTCTCTAGTAGCAATATGAATAGAGCTTTAAAGGGGTACTCCACTGGAAAACTTCTTTTTTTTTTTAAATCAAGTGGTGCCAGAAAGTTAAACAGATTTGTGAATTATTCAAAAAATTGACCACACCTCAAGGGTACCGCTCTAGTGGGCACACAATGAAAAAGAGATTGAGAACAGTTTGTCTGAACAAAATGTAAGTACATTTATTAAAATACAATTAAAAAATAAAAACACAAATATAAAACATATATTAGAGCAATACTGGTATTGAGTTGTAATTAATCTTCCATAGGGCCCTAATGGCAATATATTTATAATGTATAAGGCACTGCCAAATTTGTTAAAAAATGCCGATAATCCGGAAAGCAACTGTTAATCCGGCAATCACTTGTAAATGGAATAATAGTCTTTGTACTTTGTAACTTAGACCGTCCAGAGTCTCTATATAGATGTAAGTTGGTTCTCACCGTGTCTCAAGCCGTTGGTCCCGTATTGCGACGGGCCGATGGTATCGGGTCTTGCGGTTATTGCAGAGTTGCTGATCAGAGTTTCATATGCTGGTTCTCACAAGCCTGTTAGTTGCGGAGCTCTGGCATGAGACTCCTCTGAGCGGGGTCTGTGCTGTTGATGTGCCCGTGTCGGCGTGACAGGACCCTCGATTGGATCTTTGCAGACAGGATACTCGTGGTGCGTGCAGCAGGCTGGAGGTGCGCCCGGTGAGTGAGGCTGTTGGTTTAGGAGACCAGGTGCAGTAATTGGCCTCCTTCTTTTCTTTGGTAACAGCTTCTTAATAAACGGCAGTGCATTCCTGTATTGCTCTATTCAGATTTAATTTAGAGCCTAGATGCGTTTCAGGGTGCTGAAAATGACCCCTTCCTCAGTAGACAAGTAATGTGGAAGGTAGTAAGATTCCTCTATATATACTATAAATCCACATGTGTTTCTTATAAAAATTCAGACATATTGAACCTGTGGAGTGGACTCAGTGGTTATTCAGCAGAACAGGGTTATCACAATAGTAAATGTATAAAACACTTATACTTTTTTTTTGCTTTTTGTGTCTAGATTTGTAAATTACTTCTGTTTAAAAATCTTAATCCTTCCAGTACTTATCAGCTGCTGTATGTTCCAGAGAAAGTTCTTTTCTTTTTTAATTTCCTTTCTGTCTGCCAACAGTGCTCTTTGCTGACACCTCTGTTCATTTCAAGAACTGTCCAGAGTAGGAGCAAATCCCCATAGCAAACCTATCCTGCTCCAGACAGTTCCTAAAATGAACAGAGGTGTCAGCAGAGAGCACTGTGGTCAGACAAAAAGGAAATTCAAAAAGATAAGAACTTCCTGTGGAGCATATAGCAGCTGATAGGTTCTGAAAGTATTAAGGCTTTTAAATAGAATTAATTTATAAATTTGTTTAATTTTCTGGTACAGTTGACCCCTTTAAATGGAATCTGTTAGCTTTTTATCATGCTGAGATGCATAATGTACATCTCCTCCCTCCCCCATCCTCTCCCTGCCTTTATTGATTGAAATACAAGGTTCAGTGCTGAAAGCCAAGCAGGGAGGGGTGGGGGAGGGGGAGGGCATGCATGCTGCAGCTCAATGCAGCTACTTTGACACTTGAGCTCTAAGCATGATATTGAGCTGATGGTTTGCCTTTAAAAAGGCTCCTACAAAAGAATGATGGCACTTGGAAATTACACTTACATTACTGTACATTACACACGTGCAGCATTTTTTAAGATAAGTAGGAAAGTTATTGGTTGGAGAATGTGCACTAATGGAAATAGGAGAGTTTGAATTAGGAGGGAAGAAGAATAGTAGGTCTGAAGATAAGTGTCTTGGTTTGTTAAATATATGACATCAGTGAAATTCCTTGTATTGTAATATCTAGTGGTAATCCTGAGAATTCGGCACAAGCCAGAACCTGACAACAATGGGATCCAGTAATGGCACTCTGGGGATCAAAAGAAAAATGATAGGAGCAGATTTTGCATTGGTATTGCAATTTTATATGCTTTTCTATCACCTTATTCAGAATGTGATCATTTAGGACACTTTTGATGTACAGTAATGTGTATAAAAAGAAATGCCTGTTCATGTGAATTTTTCCTCACAAAACTATTATTGTATCATTTTGTTCACCCCGCAATCTCCATACAGTATATATGTGTATAGCAGAGAATTGCATTGTTTGCCAGTAGCCTTTCCAGCTTTGTGTCATATATTACTATATGCTGTTCACATTAATGCTGTGCCTCACATCTATGTCACTGTGTTCTTATAAGCCAACAATAAACCTTTCAAAGGAAACCTGATGTTCTGCGTCACTGTTTATTGACTTCCCTCCTGACTACAGAGGACAAAGGTTGTGCCGATCTATACAGTTTATAGCTGCAGACAATCTATATGATCTTGTGTCTACATTACTAAATACATGACTTCATCTCTCTGATTTCTTTCTCTACATTTCACAAGGTTTTTATTTTTTTATTTTATTATCCAAGCAAAAATGTCCCTTTTCGTGGATCTGTTTGGCTATAGCTGTAAATATGCAATGTTCTACAACACTGAAAAAAAAACATGGAACTCATTACATACTATTATGACAGATGTATTAATCCAATTTCTGCCGCAATTTGTGACAAAAAATGGTGTACATGCAATGCACCACATTTATTATGTTTTTGTCAGTAATGTGCCTTGTAAGACTAGTGGGTATGGTTTGGAGAAAGGGGATTGACTATAAGGGCACCACCAATATTCTGTGCCAAGGGTCTGGTGCATTTTGTTACATTTTAGTCTACACTTGTTCCAACAAAGCCATACATCCTTGGCTTCTTACCCCCCCCCCTCCTCATAAATGTGTATAAAATTACATAAGCCAAATCCCAACAAAATGCATCCAAATATTTGAGAATTTCACACTGCATGATCTAAAGGCCCCTATACACAATAGAAAAACTGTGGTCATACATAGTTAGTATGGTGGAAAAAAGACATACGTCCATCAAGTTCAAATACAATGTGGGGGCCCCTAACTCTCCCCTACCCCATTTCCCAGGAAGAGAAGAAATGGGCATGTTAAATTTCAATATCTCATCTTTAATCTTTACTTAGGCTTTCTCTATGCTCCCATTTATAAACAGCCTGTGTGTTCCTATAAGGTTATGCTAAGTTATGCTCCTATGTCTCCAGATGTTATCTATCTATCTATCTATCTATCTATCTCATATCTATCTATCTATCTATCTATCTATCTCTCATATCTATCTATCTATCTATCTATCTCATATCTATCTATCTATCTATCTATCTCATATCTATCTATCTATCTATCTATCTATCTCTCATATCTATCTATCTATCTATCTATCTCTCATATCTATCTATCTAATCTCATATCTATCTATCTATCTATCTATCTATCTATCTATCTACCTATTTCATATTTATCTACCTATCTATCTATCATCTATATATCTATCTATTATCTATCTATCTATCTATCATCTATATATCTATCTATTATCTATCTATCTATCCTATTGTCTGTCAATGTTATATCTGTCTTTCTGTCCATGTAATGTCTATCTCTTTATCTACAGTATCTATTTATAAGATCTATCTATCAATCTATTTCAAGTACTTGTCTATGTAATATATATTTATTTAATATCTATATATCCATCCTCTATAACACGTCACACCCTCTCTGTTAACTTTACACCTAATTCAGGTCTTGTAAGAGTTCCTTTGGATGTGATATTTCCCTAGATCTACCATGTGTTATAAGGCAGTGAATAGTAGGTCTTTAGCCTTTTTAGTGTCATATAGTACCAAAGAAGAAAGAAACAAAACCACTATGTAGAGCAAGAAGTAAATTAAAAACACGTAATTTTATTAGTTCTATGACAATACCTAAAATACACATACAGCAATGGGCATAGAGAGAAAGAATGTAGGTGATTATTCTTTCTATTGTGATGTTGATCATGTGGTTATATCCTATTTATTATATACTTGAATTAATTGTTAGATTTTACTTGTTGTTTTTCACTGTAGTCAGTCCTCATGACTAACAAGCATTCTAATGACTTTCTAATGACTTACCTGAATTCATCTCACATCCTGTTGTCTTCATCTCTCCCTGGAGAATCCTGATCACACGGAACTGCACCTGATACACCTCCAGCTACAGGTTTCTGGACTTGTACCAAACCTTTAGCCAATAATATTATGTGTTATCCTTTACTGTATATGTCCAGATTGTGAGCTCCCTGTGGGCAGGATTATCTTTACCCTATGTTATTATCCTCTATGTTGGTTTCCATGTTTGTATGTAATATTGTAACTCTATCGGTTGTATTTTGTTTTTATGTAACATTGTGCCCTTTGTCACCACACAGTGAATACATGTACACATCTATTGTTACTAACTGGCGTTAGTGTGTTTGCTGGGGGGGGGGGGTTAAAGGGGTTGTCCAGTTTAGAAAACCCACTTTCTTATACCCAGTGAGTGACTTCTGAGTTAAAGGGGTACTTCACCTCTAGACATCTTATCCCCTATGCAAAGGATAGGGGATAAGATGTCTGATCGTGGGGGGTCCAGCCATTGGGACTCCCCGCGATCTTTGACCTGCAAAATTTGACCTAGAACATTTATTTTCAGAATGCCAGCTGTGCTGGGCTTTGGGCGGCCGTGGTCGTCAGGTGTCCTCCATTTATGTCTATAGGAGGGGGCGTGACAGCTGTGGTAATCCAGCACAGAGCGGAGTTTGCTCCGTTTAACGGATTACTGCAGTGCCAGGCCAGAGATCCCAGCAGGATAGGGCATAAAATGTCGGAGGGTCCATTGTTTTGAATCGTGATCTCTTGGCCATAGTAGAGAAAGAGCATCTCTCTTACTCTTTCACACGTTCTTTGTCTTAATCTGTCTCTCTAGCTGGTCCCTAACATCCCTAGCATAAAATGGCGCCACACTTAGCGGCAACCACCACGGTATGACCCACTGGTAGAGCAGCCCCAGTGCCATCCGACCAGACCCTGGGCCGCACCAGCAATGGACACTGCACAGTGCTGCACCAGTGTGAACAGGTGACAAAGCTCACTTACCATGTGTTTCCAGTCAAAGACTGAGAGACTGCCAGAAAGAAGCCCAGGCCTATATTAATTGTCAGGAAGCTGCAAAGGCCCTATTCTTTCTGGCAGTCTGTCAGTGGCTAGTTCCCCCTGTGGGCACTGGTGTTGTGGCGGTGGTGGTCGCTGCTCAGTGCAGTGCCATTTTATGTTGGGGATCTAAGGGACCCACTACTTACAGGTGGCCGTGACGTGGCTAGCGGGCTTGCATTTCATGATCATCATGTACACTAACCACCTGTTAGTTTAATACATTTTGTTGAGAAGCCTTTTACTGGGTTCACACTACGTTTTGGCTATACGGAGACCGGATCTGGCTGGGGGGGAATAAATACTGGACGCTCCTGTATCCCAGCCAGACCCGGCCCACATCTCATTCATTTGAATGAGCTGACTGGAGTCGGATAGTGACTCTGGTTGGCTCATTTTTGCCCCGTATCCAGTTTTCTGACCGGACCTAAAACTGTGGTATACCATGGTTTTAGGTCCGGTCAGAAAACCGGATACAACGCAAAAATGAGCTGACACGAGTCCCTATCTGACTCCAGTCAGCTCATTCAAATGAATGAGCTGGGGTCCGGGTCAGGCTGGCATACGGGAGTGCCCGGTTTTCACTCCCCCCAGCCAGATCCGGTCCCCATATAGCCAAAACATAGTGTCAACCCAGTCTTAGAGCACTGTGCATGTTGTAGATGTGCGATCATGTCTGTTTTTTTCTCTATTTGAATTTAAAAAAGTCACTTACCCCGGTCCCCTGCAACTTCCAGCCTGGTGAATTCCAGCCCCCTGCTGCTCCCCGCTTGCAGCTGTGGCCCAATGGAAATGTCAGAGCAGGACCTGCCCGCTCAGCCAATCACTGGCTTCAGCTTTGCCTCATCTCATCCATTGATTGACTGAGTGTGCAGACCCAGTTCCGACACATCGTCTTGAAAGCAGCTACAAGTGGGGAGCTTCAGGGGACCAGGAAGGTAAGTGTAATTTATATTTTTTTGTTTTTATCAAACCCCCCACCCCCCTCCCACCCTCAAAACATGTGTCAATTTTTTTTAAATCCGTGAATACCCCTTTAATGATACATCATATGGATTAAAAAGATACCGGGGGGAGGGGGAAATACTTTTATGCCCTCTGTTTATGTATATTATGGCTTGTCCTATAGATTCAAAGGATTTGGCCCTATCAGAGATGTTTATGTTCTATAATCACCTTAATGTAGTATAAACTGTATAAATCCTGGAGAGATTAATGTTCTTGCAACCCTTTATTTTGTGAGGTTTAAGAAGATCATTGATATATCTTAAGTCTAACGTTAATCCTACTATAGCTTTGGAGGGACAGTCGCACAAATCTTGATTCATAGTTATACCAGTAACTGCATTGCAATTTTCCACGTATTTACAGTCATGGCCTTAAATGTTGGTACCCCTGAAATTTTTCAAGAAAATTAAGTATTTCTCACAGAAAAGGATTACAGTATCACATGTTTTGCTATACACATGTTTATTCCCTTTGTGTGTATTTGAACTAAACCAAAAAAGGGTGGGAAAAAGCAAATTTGACATAATGTCACCAAACTCCAAAAATGGTCTGGACACAATTATTGGCACCCTTAATCTAATATTTGGTTACACACCCTTTGGAAAAAATAACTAAAATCAGTAGCTTCCTATAATCATCAATAAGCTTCTTACACCTCTCAGCCGGAATGTTGGACCACTCTTCCTTTGCAAACTGCTCCAGGTCTCTCTTATTGGAAGGGCGCCTTTTCCCAACAGCAATTTTAAGATCTCTCCATAGGTGTTCAATGGGATTTAGATCTGGACTCATTGCTGCCACTTCAGAACTCTCCAGCACTTTGTTGCTATCCATTTTTGATGTATGTTTGGGGTCATTGTCCTGCTGGAAGACCCAAGATTTTGGACGCAAACCCAGCTTTCTGACACTGGGCTGTACATTGCGACCCAAAATCCGTTGGTAATCCTCAGATTTCATGATGTCTTGTACACATTCAACCCAGTGCCAGAGGCAGCAAAACAACCCCAAAACATCATTGAACCTCCACCATATTTCACTGTAGGTACTTTGTTCATTTCTCTGTAGGCCACATTCCGTTTTCGGTAAACAGTAGAATGATGTGCTTTAGACATTTTCCCAGAAGGATTTTGGTTACTCATGTTCATTTTGGCAAAATGTAGTCTTTCTTTTTTATGTCTCTGTGTAAGCAGTGGGGTCCTCCTGGGTCTCCTGCCATAGCGTTTCATTTCATTTAAATGTCGACGGATAGTTCGCGCTGACACTGATGCTCCCTGAGCCTGCTGGACAGCTTTAATATCTTTGGAACTTGTTTGTGGCTGCTTATCCACCATCTGGACTATCCTGCATTGACACCTTTCATCAATTTTTCTCTTCTATCCATGCCCAGGGAGATGAGCTACAGTGCCATGGGTTGCAAACTTCTTGATAATGTTGTGCACTGTGGACAAAGGCAAATCTAGATCTCTGGAGATGGACTTGTAACCTTGAGGTTGTTGATATTTTTTCACAATTTTGGTTCTCAAGTCCTCAGACAGTTCTCTTCTCCTCTTTCTGTTGTCCATGCTTAGTGTGGCACACACAGATACACAATGCAAATACTAAGTGAACTTCTCTCCTTTTTATCTGCTTTCAGGTGTGATTTTTTATATTACCCACACTTGTTACTTGCCCCAGGCGAGTTTAAAGAGTAGCTCCCACCATCCTATATTTTTTTTCTGTCCCTGCCTATTGCCAATCTATCCCTAACCCCCTCCCTGCTTTAAATTTTTCCTTTTATTATATTAAAAATAACTTTTTGTCTGCCTGGCAGTGTGCTCGCTACCAGGCAGACTTCCCCAGCAGGCACCACGTCACTGATGCCTGCTGGGGACAACACTTCCGCCCTTAGTTTATCTACACAGGGTGCCTTCAGCTGTTTCACCACTACAACTCCCAGCTTGCCCTGACATCTATTGGCTGTCAGGGCATGCTGGGAGTTGTAGTAGTGAAACAGCTGGAGGCACCCTGTGTAAATAAACTGTAAGTTAGTGCAATGCGGCGCTACGGCGTTAGCCCATTCCCTCCTTCAAACCCCCATACCCCGTTCCCTCCATCACCTCGTTCCCTCCATCACAACCCCCCCACCCCCCGCCCGCCCGCATATCCCGTTCCCTCCATCACAAACCCCCCGCCCCGCATACCCCGTTCCCTCCGTTCTGATACCTGCAGAGTCCGGCAGCGGGCGTGCAGGGACACCGGCGACAACGACATGTGCGGGAGTGGCCTCCCAGCCAGTGGCCAGGGAGCCAATGCGCTCGCTCCCGCCTGTCTGATTGACAGGCAGGGAGCGAGAGCAGCCTAAATGAAAAAGGACTGATTGCCAGGCCAAAATCAGTCCTTTTTCAGGCGTGACGTCACGCCAGGCTGCAGCCGGCCACTAGGAGGGTGACCCCTAGTGGCCGGTTTTTAAACGTAAATTTCACCCTGATAATAAAAAAATAAAAATAATGACAATATATTAGAGATATGTTGTAGTGACAGTGCCCATTTAAAGGAGCATCACATGCTTGAAACATTCTTATTCATCCACAATTTTAAAAGGGTGCCAATAATTTTGTCCAGACCATTTTTGGAGTTTGGTGGCACATTTATGTCTAATTAGCTTTTTTTCCCTACCTTTTTTTGTTTAGTTCCAATACACACAAAGGGAATAAACATGTGTATAGCAAAACATGTGTTACTGCAATCCTTTTCTGTGAGAACTACTTAATTTTCTTGAAAAATTTCAGGGGTGCCAACATTTATGGCCATGACAGTATATATCCAGGTTCTCAGACGAAGCCCACATATAAATAATGGCGTCCTGGAGGTTTGCCAAAATATGGTAATTTCGACATAACCGGAAATGTAACCCTGAAAATATTGCATGAAAAAGCAACAAAAGTAACAGAGTAGTAAAGTGTTTTCCAAACAGTGTTCCTCCAGCTGTTGCAAAACTACAACTCCAAGCATGCTGAGAGTTGTACTTTTGTAGCAGCTGGAGACACACTGTTTGGAAAACACCGGCTCAATACATGAACCAGTGTTTTCCAAACAGACAGGCGCAAGCAATATAAACAGGTTAATGTCTATTGATAAGTAAGCAGACAAATAATGTCGCTGCAGTGGTTCTCATTTTCCGGTCAGCGGAGAGCGGTTTACTCATGTGAACAATTTATTTCCATGTGCTCACACAGCTAGGGGAGAGAATACCGTGCAGGTTATGGGTTACACTTGGTAGTACTGCTGTATTTATTTTGTCAGAACCCAAGTATACCATGTCATATATATAGTATAGTCAGAACTGAATCATATCATGGAAAAAGAGGCTAATGCCTTGGGATGTCCTTACTATTTACGGCCTGTAAAATTCCCCATTGGCATATTGTAAGTGGCGTTATTCAGGCATTAATAAATGAGCACTGTATGGCACTATTATGTGTTTACTATGTTTTTCCATTATGTTAATATATTGTAGCATATTATTAGGGCAGTATTATTTATATTGTTCCCAGTATGGCACTATTATTGGTGTAGTTTATTGTCTACTTTCCTTCTAAAAAAAAAAAACATAGGTGCCCCTGCCCCACAGGATAGGAAAATAGAGCCCCTGAATAATAGAATACCGTATTTTTCGCCGTATAAGACGCACTTTTTCTTCCCCAAAACTGGGGGGGAAAAGTTGGTGCGTCTTATACGGCAAATGCACATTAAAACCCTGTCCTATCGCAGCGGTCCCTGCGGCCATCAAGTCCGGAACCCGCGGCTAATACAGGACATCACCGATCGTGGTGATGCCCTGTATTAACCCTTCAGACGCGGCGATCAAAGCTGACCGCCGCGTCTGAAGCGAAAGTGAAACTAACCCGGCTGCTCAATCGTGCTGTTCGGGACCGCCGCGGTGAAATCGCGGTGTCCCGAACAGCTTGCAGGACACCGGGAGGGACCTTACCTGCCTCCTCGGTGTCCGATCGGCGAATGACTTCTCCGTGCCGGGATCCCCTGCATGGCTGGCGCTCTCCGTCGTCATCACGTCGTCGCGCACGCCGTCCCGTCATCCAATAGGAGCGGCGTACGTAGCGACGTGATGGCGACGACGGAGAGCGAGGATACCGGGCAGCAGAGACATTCCGGAGTGACGGGGACACCCCGGGGACGCGGCGACAGTGATGGAGGACGACATCCAGGGCAGCGGTGACGAGCGGTGACGGGTCCGGAGCAGCGGGGACACGGGAATATTACCTCCTATACCAGTGGTCTTCAACCTGCGGACCTCCAGATGTTGGAAAACTACAACTCCCAGCATGCCCGGACAGCCAACGGCTGTCCGGGCATGCTGGGAGTTGTAGTTTTGCAACATTTGGAGGTCCGCAGGTTGAAGATCACTGTCCTATACTTTACATTGTATCTGGTTCAGAATCTTTTTTTTTTTTAGATTCTCCTCCTTTAAAATTGGGTGCGTCTTATATACCGGAGCGTCTTATATGGCGAAAAATACGGTAGTATATGGTAGTCTAGTATATAGTATAGTATTTATTGAATAGGTATAGGCAACCTTCGGCACTGCAGATGTTTGGGACTACATCTCCCAGGATGCTTTGGCAATCTGATTGTAATTCCACGCATTAACTTACCTGACTGGCACGTGTTGTGATGTCACAGTGTCTTGGAATGGAACATATTTGGGAGATCGAAGCAGGTAACTCAGCTGAATGGTCTATGACATCACAGCTTTTTACCTGACTGATAACAGCTTCTGATGTCATGGAAACACAGTTGTGATGTCACAGCAGCTTACTTGACTTAACCCCTTAAGGACGCAGCCCTTTTTCACCTTAAGGACTGAGCCCTTTTTCGCAATTCTGACCACCGTCGCTTTACGAATTAATAACTCGAAAATGCTTTTACCGAATATTCTGATTCTGAGACTGTTTTTTTCGTGACATATTCTACTTTATTTTGGTGGTAAATTTTCGGCGTTATTTGCATCCTGTTTTGGTGAAAAATCCCAAAATTTCATGAAAATTTTGAAAATTTGGCATTTTTCTAACTTTGAAGCTCTCTACTTTATGTTGTTTATAAAATGGACATATTTTTGCTTTTTGAAAAAATTTGAGGGCTTCAAAGTAGAGCAGCAATTTTCAAAAATGTCATGAAAATTGCAAAATCTGAAGGGACAGATGTTACAGAACTACAACTCCAAGCATGCCTGGGCAGTCTAGGCATGCTGAGAGTTGTAGTTTGGCAACATCTGGAGGGCTACCGTTTGGGCACCACTGTAACAGTGGGCTCCAAACTGTGACCCTCCAGATGTTGCAAAACTACAACTCTGGATCGGGGGTCCCCAGGCATCTTCTCCCCCAGGTACTGGCCTCCATCTTCTCCCCACATTCCCCACGACATCCAGGGGTGGGCAGAACGGGGGTTGCCATGGCAACCCACTGTCCTGCGCTGCCATTGGTCAGAATCAGTTGTGACCAATGGTAGGGGATAGGAGGAGATCGCAGCACTGCGACCTCACTCCTAGCCCTCAGGATGATCGGGGCTGTCACTGACAGCTCCGATCATCCCTATTTTCCGGGTGATTGGGTCACCAGAGACCCGATCAGCCCGGAATAGCAGAAAATCGCATGTCTGAATTGACATGCGATTTTCTGCGATCGCCGACAGGGTCTCAGGACCCCCCTGGGTGATGTGCCGGGATGCCTGCTCAATGATTTCAGCAGGCATCCCGGTCCCCAACCAGCTAGCGGCGGGGACCGGAATTCCCATGGGCGTATGCATATGCCCCACGTCCTTAAGGACTCGGGATGCAGGGCGTATGCATATGCCCGGCGTCCTGAAGAGGTTAAAGAATACCTACCATAAACCAATCTGTCCCTAAATCCCTCCAGCATCTGTCCCTGACTAATCCTGATACTAATCCTGCCTTTTATTCTATTCAAACCCCCTCCACTTGTTTTTTCCGGGGAAAAACGCCAATTCTGCCACATGGCGTTTTTTCGGCCAAACAACACTGCGGCCAGATGTTAGCTGTAGATCAATGAGAAATCGCAAAATTCTTTTTCCACTTGGCGTTTTTCAGTTTGGCATTTTTTAAATCCTTTTGGCATTTTTTTCACTCTTTTTTGGTGTTTTTCAGCTCCTTGGCTGTTTTGCTAAATCGCAGCATGTTGAGCCTATGGCGTTTTTTCCCCTGAAATCGTGGTGTTTTTCTCCCATAGAAGTCTATGGGAGTAAAAAAATGGCAAGAAAAACATCATGTTGGCATTTTTGCAGGCGGTTTTTACTCTCTTTTCGACGTTAGCGTTCCAACAAAGTGATGGAGATACCCTTTTTAATAAAATTTCATAGGATACCACTAAAAATATAAAAAATTAAAATAATAAAAAGATACAGTAGTGATGGAAAAATTTTTATTTTACGAAATTTATCTTTTTTACAACAAAATTATTTTTCATTTTTAAACAGGGATCAATTTATGTGTGCGGGCAGGGCACTATAAATGTAGCCAACAATAATAAAAATGTAGTGTGTATGTGTTTTTCACTTATTATTCTTTATTTATTAAGTGGTACTACTACTCCCAGCATGGAACACACACTTTTCCATGATGGGAGTAGTAGTACCTGTACTAATTGAAAGATCGCCCTTGGTCTTTTGCGATCCTCCTGTATAACGTATAGATGCGGCCGCTCTTCTATGGTCCCCTGCACTGCCGTATATATACACCTATTCATATTTCCCGCAGAGAGCTGTGATTGGGCAGATGGTTCCAGACAATCACAACTCTCTGCAGGAAACATGAATATGTGTATATATACGTCAGTGCAGGGGACCATAGAAGAGCGGCCGCATCTATACATTATACAGGAGGATCACAACGGGTGTCAGGAGTGACATCTGCTGTGATCTTTCCTTAACTGCAGGAACTACAGCTCCCAACATGGAGCAGAGCGTGCTCCATGATGGGAGTAGTAGTACCTGCAGTTAAGGACAGTTCGCATAGGGTATCACTCCTAACATCCACTGTGTCCACTCCTAACATATCACTCCTATCATCCTTTCTATTGCAGAGATGTGGAGCGGCTCTGTACAGCGCTCGCATCTCTTCACTATACTCCGGCCAGTGATGTGAATAGAACATCACTCATTCATATTTCCTTCTGAGAGCTGTGATTGGCTGCAACCATCCGGCCAATCCCCACTCTGGGCGGAAAATATGAATGAGTGATGTTCTATTCACATCACTGGCCGGAGTATAGTGCAGAGATGGGAGCGCTGTATAGAGCCGCTCCGCATCGCTGCTATATTATGGACGACTGCATCGGGTGTCACGACTGACACCCTGGGCGATCTGTCTATTAGTACAATTACTACTACTCTCATCATGGAACACTCTGTTCTATGCTGGGAATAGTAGTACTACCTAAAAAATGTAAAAAAAAGATATATTAAAAATTAATTAAAAGTTCATTATAAAAAATAAAAATTTCTCCCATCCCTACTGCATCCTTTTTTTTTTTTTTTAGTACCCAACACATTTTTAAGACGCAGGAAAATGCACTGGCGTTTTTTCTGGCGTTTTTTTTTCAGTGAAAAAACGCTGGAAAAAAATCCAAGTAGAATCCTAGCCTGAGGGAGGAAGTGGGCGCAACGTCATCTGATGCCTGCCAGGGCCGGCTTCCGCCCTTCTTCCTGTATGCTGCAATCCCTCTCTGGAGCACGCATACAACTGCAGTACACGGCAGGGACGGCAACTTAGGTGTCTCATCCTCTATGTTTGGCATTGCACGTGCCATACATAGTGGGGGAGCATCGGAATACAGAGCTGCCGTGCCATGCAGGAATTTTGCAATTAGTTTCAACTAATAATATACACTGCTCAAAAAAATAAAGGGAACACTAAGATAAAACATCCTAGATCTGAATGAATTAATCGTATGAAATACTTTTGTCTTTACATAGTTGAATGTGCTGACAACAAAATCACACAAAAAATATCAATGGAAATCAAATTTTTAACCCATGGAGGTCTGGATATGGAGTCACGCTCAAAATCAAAGTGGAAAACCAAGTTTGATGTAATGTCCTTAAAACAAGTCAAAATGAGGCTCAGTAGTGTGTGCGGCCTCCACGTGCCTGTATGACCTCCTACAATGCCTGGGCATGCTCCTGATGAGGTGGTCTCCTGAGGGATGTCCTCCCAGACCAGGACTTATGATGTCCCAGATGTGCTCAATCGGATTCAGGTCTGGGGAATGGGTGGGCCAGTCCATAGCATCAATGCCTTCCTCTTGCAGGAACGTGCCACATGAGGTCTAGCATTGTCTTGCATTAGGAGGAACCCAGGGCCAACCGCACCAGCATATGGTCTGACAAGGGGTCCGAGGATCTCATCTCAGTACCTAATGGCAGTCAGGCTACCTCTGGCAAGCACATGGAGGGCTGTGCGCCCCCCCCCCCCACCAAAGAAATGCCAACACACCGCCAAACCGGTCATGCTGGAAAATGTTGCAGGCAGCAGAACGTTCTCCATGGCGTCTCCAGACTCCAGTGTGAACCTGCTTTCATCTGTGAAGAGCACAGGACGCCAATGGCGAATTTGCCAATTTTGGTGTTCTCTGGCAAATGCCAAACGTCTTGCACGGTGTTGGGCTGTAAGCACAACCCCCACCTGTGGACGTCGGACCCTCATACCACTCTCATGGAGTCTGTTTCTGACCGTTTGAGTGGACACATGCACATTTGTGGCCTGCTGGAGGTCATTTTTCAAGGCTCTGGCAGTGCTCCTCCTGCTCCTCCTTGCACAAAGAAGGTACTGCTGCTGGGTTGTTGCCCTCCTATGGCCTCCTCCATGTCTCCTGATGTACTGGCCTGTCTCCTGGTAGCACCTCCATGCTCTGGACACTACACGGAAGTGGTCTGTGGTCACCACCTGCAGAACCACTCCTTTCTTGTGGGTGTCTAGCTAATTGCCTATAATTTCCACCTGTTGTCTGTTCCATTTGCACAACAGCATGTGAAATTGATTGTCAATCAGTGTTGCTTCCTAAGTGGCCAATGTGATTTCACAGAAGTGTCATTGACTCTGAGTTACATTGTGTTGCTTAAATGACCACTATCACCAAAACTATATTTTTAGGGGAGGAGGAGGTTTGTTACAGTGTGTCACCCCAGTAGTAAGGAGATTACATGAGAAGCAGGTTTGTTATTGTGTGTCACCCCAGTAGTAAGGAGATTACATGAAGAGGAGGTTTGTTACAGTGTGTTACCCCAGTAGTAAGGAGATGACATGAGGAGAAGGTTTGTTACAGTGTGTCACCCCAGTAGTAAGGAGATTACATGAGAAGGAGGTTTGTTACAGTGTGTCATTCCAGTAGTAAGGAGATTGCATGAGGAGGAGATTTGCTACAATGTGTCACCCCAGTAGTAAGGAGATTACATGAGGAGGTTTGTTACAGTGTCATCCCTGCATGGGAAAGCTGGATAACATACATGCTGACAGCCATATTGCTTGTCATTTAGCTTTACTACATAGTAGAGGCCTGTATTGGGATTGGAATCCCGCAGGACCCAACCCAAAATGTGCGGGCGGTCAGAAGGCTGCTGTGGGCAGTGGCGGGCGGTCAAGCTCAAATCCCACACCACCATGGCAGCCTCAATATAAGTCTGACTCAGTGACTATCTCACAGTGCTCCTCCCAGTAATATCTCCTCCCCATGCGGCCATTTGGTGGTGCTCTCAGCCTGCCCTGGAGGATTGTTTACTTTGTACTCCATCTTCTCCCACCGGCCTAGTAGGTCAGGGCGGCCACCAATGTTACTCACAATTCACACACACAGTGTGCTGTGCTGCGGCCTCGGCTGGGCATGTAAGTGACTGCCTCTGTCGATGATCCTCCCAGCCAGGGCCTCTGTCTGCACTGCTATTCACATAGGGGTAAGTGCACTGCAGAGCATTGCACCCTAGCATCTTATACAGACCCTAGGGTGCAGTGCTCTGCAGTCTGCACATACCCCCATGTGTATAGCGCTGTGTGTGTATGTACATTCCTGTACAGGTGGGGGTATGTGCAGAGCATTGCATCCTAGTGTGTAGTACAGACCAGAATGCAATGCTCTGCATATACCTCCACCTGTACAGGAATGTACATACACACACACTGCTATACACATGGGGGGTATGTGCAGACTGCAAAGCATTGCACCCTAATGAATTTTATAGACCCTAGGCCTAGGGTGCAATGCTCTGCAGTCTACACATACTCCCCAGGTGTATAGCAGTGTGTGTGTACATTCCTATACAGATGGGGGTATGTGTAAAGCATTGCATCGGTCAGTGGACTAGGGCCTCTGAGTGTGCACAGTCACTGCTATTCACTTCTGTACATACACTAAAGTGCAATGCTCTGCACATACCCCCATGTATAGCAGTACATGGGGGTATGTAGAGTATGTGCAGAGCATTGCATCCTAGTATCTGTACATTCCTATTTTAGTGGATGGAATTGGACAAAAAAATCATTGGGAGCGGGCTGGAGCAGGATTGAAAACCCAGTCCCGCGCAGGGCTCTACTACATAGTGTATAAGGAGAACAGCAGGCAAAGTCCAGTAATCCTTCTTCCTCTCTGTGTAACATGTGCAGCATAAAACCAGAGAGGAAAGGGTTACAGAGCAGAGTGCAGTGATTGGCTGACAGCTCAGTGACACACAGTGAGTGAGGAAGTTCAGTCATGTACAGTGAGGGCAGGAGAGGGACACGCCCCCTGCCTGAGAGAAGATGGAAATTCTGTGTGATCTGATATAATCTGATTTTAAAAGATATACAGAAGCTAGACATATAAAAGTATATATACATGATCAGGATGAGGTACTGAGTAACATATAACTTTTTTTTTTTTTTTGGGATGATAGGTACGCTTCAAGTTAGCAGCAGGCCCCCTTTGTTTGTAATGGTGTATCTTTTTGTTAGTAGAGTCCTCTGGCAGTAAGGTGATACCCAGAAGTCATCTGTACTTTGTGGAGGAAAAGTTAATATTTTACATGTCTATTTATTTTTTCCCCATGACTGAAAATCCAGTAGTAAATATTGTAGTCACAAGAAACACCTGTCAATAAACTTTACCCTGGCGCACAGAAGCTCTTGTAAATTCTCGCAGGCAGTTGTCTAATGTCTGATAAAATCTCAGAAAATGGCAGCAGGTCTATTCCCTATTTAAGTGGACCTGTCAGCAGGAAAACGGGTGTACAAAAACACACATCTAATTAGGGTTAGTACAGCTTTTTTGGCAGTGGGTTTCCTGCTGAGGGAGATCTGCTGCGAGTTTCACTACCATTCATTTCAGTGGGTCCATTGGCAATCTGCAAATCTGCAAAGAAAACTGGCAGAGGATTTACCTCTGCGGGAAACTCTTTGCAAGTTTAACATGTGAACAAACCCTTTATCTCCATTCCAGGCACACCTTTTTTTTTTTATCTCCACTGCCAAGGTGTAAGGATTTTAGTTTTTATACAAATTAGGCTCAAAACTCCAGTGGGCATTCCCCAGCATGGCAACAGCCATGTCCTCTTCATATAGTGGCTATTAGTCAAACAGGTTAGGTGAATGCAAGTAGGCTAGTCGCCACTTACTGTATATACTTAAGTAGAAGCCGTGTTTTTCAGCACGATTTTTCGTGCTGATAACGCCCCCCTCGGCTTATACTCGAGTGAACTCTCCGCCTGTCAATCCCTTCTCAGTGGTCTTCAACCTGCGGACCTCCAGATGTTGCAAAACTACTACTCCCAGCATGCCTGGACAGCCATCGGCTGTCCGGACATGCTGGGAGTTGTAGTTTTGAAACATCTGGAGGTCTGCAGGTTGAAGACCACTGCGGCCTTCGTCATCATCCAGACCCCCCTTTAGTTTTCCACTCAACTCCCCTCGGTGGGAAGAAAGGGTGAGATGGTCCGGGCCATCTATGCTGCAGGGACCGTCCGGTGGGGAAGGTTAGTCGTTCTGGGCTGTCCATCTTTACTGGGAGCCCTCTTCTCTGCTCCGGGCCGGCCCTGGACTATTCTGGATGATGACGAAGGCCGCAGTGGTCTTCAACCTGCGGACCTCCAGATATTTCAAAACTACAACTCCCAGCATGCCTGGACAGCCATGGCTGTCCGGGCATGCTGGGAGTTGTAGTTTTGAAACATCTGGAGGTCCGCAGGTTGAAGACCACTGATAAAGGGATTGACAGGCGGTAATGATGAAGGGGGAGGGGGGGTGATGACGAGGGGGATGATGACATAGGTGTTAATGACAGGGGTCTGGATGATGACTGGGGGGGATGATGACATGGGGGGATGATGCATTTCCCACCCTAGGCTTATAGTCGAGTCAATAACTTTTCCTTGGTTTTTGGGGTGAAATTAGGGGCCTCGGCTTATACTCGAGTATATACGGTATATTAAGGAGATGGGCTGGACTTACCTGGGCTCTTGCCATACTGAGGAATGCCCCCTGGGACTTTGGGCCTCATTTGTATAATAACAAAAAAGCTTTTATCTTGGCACTAGAAAACACTATGAAGATAAGAAGGTATGCCCAGAATCGTGATGAGGAGGCTTACTTTGTATAGCTTCTAGTCAGTTAGGGAAGGTGACGTAGCATTTTCCTGTGTTTGGTGTTTTTTTCTTGCGTTTTTTTCTGGCGTTTTTTGGCTTTGAGTGGAAATGGCATTTTTGGCCCCTTTGACGTTTTTTTTCTAAATTTGTTGGGTACTGAAAAAAAAAAGATGCAGTAGTGATGGAAAAAAATGTATTTAGCTAAATTTTTATTTTTTATAATGAAACTTTGATACATTTTTAAATAGGGATCAATTAATGTGGGCGGGCAGAGCGCTATAAATGTAGCCAACAATAATAAAAATGTAGTGTGTGTGTGTGTTTTTCACTTTTTTTTTTCTGTATTTAAAAAAAATATTTTTTAGGTAGTAGTACTACTCCCAGCATAGAACACACTGTTCCATGATGAGAGTAGTAGTTCCTGTATTAATAGTACTAATAGACAGATCGCCTCGGGTGTCACTCCTGACACTAGATGCGATCGTTCATAATATAGCAGAGATGCGGAGCGGATCTATACAGCACTCGCATCTCTGCTCTGTACTCCGGCCGGCCAGGGATGTGAATAGAAATTCATATTTTCCGCCAAGAGTAGGGATTGGCCGGATGGTTGCAGCCAATCCCCGCTCTCAGCAGGAAATAGGAATGAGTGAGTGGCCGGCCGGAGTATAGTGCAGAGATGCGAGCGCAGGAGAAAGCCACTCCGCATCTCAGGGATGAAGGACGATCGCAGTGGGTGTCAGGAGTGACACCCACTGTGATCTGTCCTTAACTGCAGGTACTACTGCTCCCAACATGGAGCACACTCTGCTCCATGCTGGGAACTGTAGTACCTGCATTAATAGACAGATTGCAGTGAGTGTCAATTCTGACACCTGTTGCGATCTGTCTATTAAGTGTACTCCATGTTGGGAGTAGTAGTACCTCCAGTTAAGGACAGATCACAGCAGATGTCACTCCTGACACCTGCTGTGATCCTCCTGTATAATGTATAGATGTGGGCGGTTGCTCTTCTATGGTACCCCGCACTGCCGTATATATACACACATTCATATTTCCCACAGAGAGTTGCGATTGGCCTGAACCATCTGGCCAATCACAACACTCTGTGGGAAACATGAATAGGTGTATATATATGGCAGTGCAGGGGACCATAGAAGAGCGGCCAGCCGCATCTATACATTATACAGGAGGATTGCAACGGGTGTCAGAAGTGACACCCGAGGCGATCTGTCAATTAGTACAGGTACCACTGCTCTCATCATGGAACAGTGTGTTCCATGCTGGGAGTAGTAGTACTATCTAAAAAATGTAAAAAAAAATAAGAAAAAAAGTGAAAAACACACACACTACATTTTATTATTGCCGGCTAAATTTCTAGTGTCCTGCCCGCACACATAAATTGATCACTGTTTAAAAATGTATAAAAATTTCGTTATAAAAAAGAAAATTTTTGTTAAATACAATTTTTTTCCATCACTACTGTATCTTTTTTATTTTTTTTAATGGTACCCTACGAAATTTTATTAAAAAAGGTATCTCCATCACTTTTTTTGGATCGATAAAGTCCAAAAAAGAATAAAAAATGCCTGAAAAAGTGCCAAAGTTAAAACCCACATGTCGTTTTTCTTGGCATTTTTTTTTACCCCCATAGACTTCTATGGGAGAAAAACACCATCATTTCAGGGGGAAAAACGCCATAGGCTCAACATGCTGCGACTTTGCAAAGGAGCTGAAACAGGCCAAAAAAGAGTGAAAAAATGCCAAAAGGATAAAAAAAAAAAACGCCAAACTGGAAAACGCAAAGAGGAAAAAGAATTTAGCGATTTCTCATTGATTTACAGCTAACATATGGCCGCAGCGTTTTTTTCTTCAATAAAAAAAAACCTCCATGGGGGACGTTTTGGCGGTTTATTTTTTTTAAGAAAGACGCACACAAAAAACCAAGTGGAAACTTATCCTAAGCGTAACACAATTGTTTTATACCAGAGCAACATAGAAGTGAGTGAACAGGTAAATCTTGTTCGATTGGTGTATAAAAGGTGCCAAAGGTTGTGTGCTCGAGAGGGGGTTGTATGAAGTTACTTTAGCGTTCATTGAGTTGAATGGGGTTGAGCTAAACATACTACTAAACGTACTAGACATAAAATGTAAAAGCAAACCCTTTTAACTAATATCCTGGTCTTCTCTAACATGGTCACCTCAGGAATAGTTTTATCGTTTAAAAAAAATAAATCGATTTTAAAAGGGGTACTCCGCTGCTAGATATCTTATCCCCTATCCAAAAGATAAGGGATAAGATGTCTGATCACGGGGGTCATGATGTCACGGCCACACCCCTCATGGAGGGGGCGTGTGTGTCATCACGCCCTCTCCCATATACATTACTGGAGGGGGCGTCACGAGGGGGCCCCGCTGTGACGTCATGGCCGCCCGTCCCCTCCAAGCGTTCTGAACAAAATGTTCAGAACACTGGGAGACAGATGTACCCTTTCAAGATTGATATATAAGAGATAGGGAAGGCTCACTTATTCGCTGTACACTGCTAACTGAGCAAACCAACTGACACCTGTACCCACGGTGTCCAAAAAGAGCAAGTACAAATAAGGTAAATGGCGCCTAAAGTTATATGGACTACTGATAAGCAGGGCTGCCATTAGACATTTTGGGGCCCCTTACACAGCTTGTAGTCTGGGCCCTCCCCTCTCCTCCCTGCAGCACATGCTGGATTTTATCTTTGTATCGGGCTTAGAAACATAAAATAATATCGCCACTCCATATTAGTTCTAGAGTGACTAAATAATACCACCATACTGTAAGGAAATAAAAGCCACTATACACAGACAAGTATCACTAACATCACCACAATACAGTAATTCTGCCACACCATTACCACTGCCATTACCACTGACTAACACTGCTATATTGTTATTGAATAAAAAACACTATACAAAAGGTCAAAAACCCCTATATAGGAGTAGATTTGAGCTGTACACAGGTGCTGCAGACCATATAAGTCATTATAGTTATATACTCACAGGGTCCCGTCTTCTCATGATCGGAGTCGTTCAGTTTTCTCTTTCTTCTCCATCTGTCCTGGGTCAGATGATTTCTCCCGATCACAACTCGTCTTCACCAATCTGCCAGAGAAACATTGTAGGATTCTCGTCACAGCCAAGTCCTCAACTCCCTACAAACCCCCTATATGTATTACACTGCCTCATATAGTATTATACCCCTCTGTGCAGCTGTATAGTATTAGGCCCCAACATTGTCCCTATAAATTAGTAGGCCTAAATATTGCCGCAATAGGTTTTTATGCCCCTCACATTACCCCATAGTATATTATACCCCTCACACTATCCCATAGTATATTATGCCCCTCACATTACCCCATAGTATATTATACCCCTCACATTATCCCATAGTTTATTATGCCCCTCACATTATCCCATAGTATATTATGCCCCTCACATTATCCCATAGTATATTATGCCCCTCACATTATCCCATAGTATATTATGCCCCTCACATTACCCCATAGTATATTATGCCCCTCACATGATCCCATAGTATATTATACCCCTCACATTATCCCATAGTATATTATACCCCTCACATTACCCCATAGTATATTATACCCCTCACATTACCCCATAGTATATTATACCCCTCACATTATCCCATAGTATATTATGCCCCTCACATTATCCCATAGTATATTATGCCCCTCGCATTGCCCTCCATTGTATATTACCCCCTCATTTTGCCCTCATTGTATATTATCCCCTCATATTGCTCCCTTTCTATATTATCCCCCTCATATTGCTCCCTTTCTATATTACCCCCTCATATTGCTCCCCTTTCTATATTATCCCCCTCATATTGCTCTCTTTCTATATTACCCCCTCATATTGCTCTCTTTCTATATTACCCCCTCATATTACTCCCTTTCTATATTACCCCCTCATATTGCTCCCTTTCTATATTATCCCCCTCATATTACTCTCTTTCTATATTACCCCCTCATATTGCTCCCTTTCTATATTACCCCCTCATATTACTCCCTTTCTATATTACCCCCTCATATTGCTCTCTTTCTATATTACCCCCTCATATTGCTCTCTTTCTATATTACCCCCTCATATTGCTCCCTTTCTATATTATCCCCCTCATATTGCTCTCTTTCTATATTACCCCCTCATATTGCTCCCTTTCTATATTATCCCCCTCATATTGCTCTCTTTCTATATTACCCCCTCATATTGCTCCCTTTCTATATTATCCCCCTCATATTGCTCTCTTTCTATATTATCCCCCTCATATTGCTCTCTTTCTATATTATCCCCCTCATATTGCTCTCTTTCTATATTACCCCCTCATATTGCTCCCTTTCTATATTATCCCCTCATATTGCTCTCTTTCTATATTATCCCCTCATATTGCTCTCTTTCTATATTATCCCCCTCATATTGCTCTCTTTCTATATTATCCCCCTCATATTGCTCTCTTTCTATATTATCCCCTCATATTGCTCTCTTTCTATATTACCCCCTCATATTGCTCCCTTTCTATATTACCCCCTCATATTACTCCCTTTCTATATTATCCCCCTCATATTGCTCTCTTTCTATATTACCCCCTCATATTGCTCCCTTTCTATATTATCCCCCTCATATTGCTCTCTTTCTATATTATCCCCTCATATTGCTCTCTTTCTATATTATCCCCCTCATATTGCTCTCTTTCTATATTACCCCCTCATATTGCTCCCTTTCTATATTATCTCCCTCATATCGCTCTCTTTCTATATTACCCCCTCATATTGCTCTCTTTATATATTACCCCCTCATTATGCTCCCCTTTCTATATTATCCCCCTCATATCGCTCCCCTTTCTATATTATCCCCCTCATATTGCCCCCACTGTATATTATCCCCTCATATCATGGTGAAAAAAAATCACTCACCTCTCCTTCGTTCCCCTGCAGCTGCTGTCGCTCCTCTTCTCTCTGCTTCCTGTGCGGATAGCCTCTTGCTAAGTCACTGCCACACAGGAAGCCTGAGCTATAGTGACAGGATGAAGCTGCTGGCTCCTTCCTGTCACTCCAGCTGCCGGCTGTGTGTGTCTTAAAGGCGCACACAGTGCTGCCGGCCAGGAGCAGTGATGAAAGAAGCGCCGTGTGAACTGCGCTTTTTCTTTTTTTCTTTTTAAAGCGGCGAGCGGGCAATAGAGTGGGGGGGGGGGTTGGTGATGGACCAGCTGCACCCCATATAGAGAGATGCAGCTTATGCCTGGCACCAGGGGCGGACACAGACAGCAGAAGGTCCTTGTGCAAAGAATGTGCCTGGGCCCTCACTCCCCCCCTCCAAAAAAAAAAAATACTATGCCATAAAATTGCACTGCAAATAACTCACATTAATCTGCATTAGATAGGCAGCAGTTACCCCACATTAGGTAGCATAGTTTCCCCACATTAGGTAGCATAGCATAGTTTCCCCACATTAGGTAGCGTAGCACATTTTCCCCACATTACAGTGGGGATCAAAAGTTGGTATTAATGTGCATAAAGAAGCCAAGGAAAGATGGAAAAATCTCCAAAAGGCATCAAATTACAGATTAGACATTCTTATAAAGTTAGATTTTATTTCCATCATTTACACTTTCAAAATAACAGAAAACAAAAAAATGGCCTCTGCAAAAGTTTAGGCACCCTGCAGAATTTAAAGCATGCACTGCCCCCTTTGCAAAGCTGAGACCTGCAAGTGTCATGGATTGTTCTCAATCATCATCTGGGAAGACCAGGTGATGTCAATCTCAAAGGTTTTAAATGCCCAGACCTTGCCCCAACAATCAGCACCATGGGTTCTTCTAAGCAGTTGTCTAGAAATCTGAAACTGAAAATAGTAGATGCTCACAAAGCTGGAGAAGGCTATAAGAAGATAGCAAAACATTTTCAGATATCAATATCCTCTGTTTGGAATGTAATTAAGAAATGGCAGTCATCAGGAACAGTGGAAGTTAAAGCAAGATCTGGAAGACCAAGAAAAATATCAGACAGAACAGCTCGCAGGATTGTGAGAAAAACTATTCAAAACCCATGTTTGACTGCACAATCCCTCCAGAAAGATCTGGCGGACACTGGAGTTGTGGTACACTATTCCACTATAAAGAGATACTTGTACAAATATGGTCTTCATGGAAGAGTCATCAGAGGAAAACCTCTTCTACGTCCTCACCACAAAAATCAGCGTTTGAACTTTGCAAATGAACATATAGACAAGCCTGATGCATTTTGGAAACAAGTTCTGTGGACTGATGAGGTTAAAATTGAACTTTTTGGCTGGAATGAGCAAAGGTACGTTTGGAGAAGAAGGGGAACAGAATTTAATGAAAAGAACCTCTGTCCAACTGTTAAGCATGGGGTTGATCAATCATGCTTTCGGGTTTTATTGCAGCCAGTGGCACAGGGAACATCTCATGAGTAGAAGGAAAAATTGATTCGATAAAATTTCAGCAAATTTTGGATGCTAACTTTATGCCATCTGTGAAAAAGCTGAAGTTAAAGAGAGGATGGCTTCTACAAATGGATAATGATCCTAAATACACCTCGAAATCCACGGGGGATTACATCAAAAGGCGTAAACTGAAGGTTTTGCCATGGCCTTCATAATCTCCTGACCTCAACATAATTGAAAATCTATGGATAGACCTTAAAAGAGCAGTGCGTGACAGACATCCCAGAAATCTCAAAGAACTGGAAGACTTTTGTAAAGAAGAATGGGCAAAGATACCTCAAACAAGAATTGAAAGACTTTTGGCTGGCTACAAAAAGCGTTTACAAGCTGTAATACTTGCCAAAGGGGACAGTACAAGATATTAACTCTGCAGGGTGCTCAAACTTTTGCAGACGCCATTTTTTTGGTTTTTTGTTATTTTGAAAGTGCAAATGATGGAAATAAAATCAAACTTTTGTTGACATATTATAAGAATGTCTAATCTGTAATTTGATGCCTTTTGGAGATTTTGTCATCTTTCCTTGGCTTCTTTATGCACATTAATACACATTTTTACTTGGGGTGCCAAAACTTTTGATCCCCACTGTAGGTATCATAGCATAGTTTCCCCACATTAGGTAAGATAGCATAGTTTCCCCACATTCGGTACCACAGATTCCCCACATTAGGTAGCATAGTTTCCCCACATTAGATAGCATAGTTTCCCCACATTAGGTAGCTTAGAATAGAGTCCCCACATTTGGAAGCACCCCCCAACGCGCGCACACACACACTGACGCACACACATGCACGCATACACACACTCACTCTCTCACACGGCCTGCGCTACATACATCTGCCTGCAATTACGTCGGCATCCCGGCACTTGCGATGACGTCCCTCACTGAGCGCACCTCCGCCAGCAAGTCCTCACAGGCAGATGTAAGTACCAGTTTAGTGACGGGGCAAGACTGGTTACCCCGTTATATGTGCCCCGGGTCCCCCGGTAGGGCCAACCTAGCGTTTGAGGGGCCCGCCGCCTTTTCAAAGGATTTTGACTGATTGACTGACTGTATGTAGTCAGTCAATCAGTCAGCGAGCAGTGTATAGTGGCGGGCCCCCAGCAGTCATTGAGTGACAGACACGCTTAAAAAAAAGAAAAGAAAAAAAAAAGGACAGGGCCTCTAAAGCTCCGGGTCCCTTACAGGTGTATGGGTTGTACCCTTCTGATGGCAGCCCTGCTGATAAGTATACTATCAAAATGTATTATATATTAGTTAAGACCATATAATATTAGACATAAACTACACCACAATCAAAAGTATTAAAATTATGTAAATTAAAACACAATCAAAAGTCTTGTGTTTTAAGATTGAAACCTAGATTATGAATTTATTTGCCGAAAATACAATAGGGGTTTATTTGTCATTATATGCTGGGTCAGCCCCAAGCATCTTGTATGAATGTGTATTGCAGATGATTCCTAGAAAATGTCACAAGATAAAAATACTTTTGACTAATTTTGTGACTTCCCTGCTTGGGATCCTTGATGTAGTCTAAATCCTCCACCGTATCCTGATATTTTCTATGTGTAGTACTAATCGTTTGTATGTTTACATGCTTTTGTTTGCCTTTTTCTAACAATCACATAGAACAATTGATCATTATAAAAGGCAACATTTCCATTTTTCCTTGGTCAGCCGCATTACATTTCCAAAATGGGATTTTTAGACCTCAGCTATAGGGAACAGGGACAGAGGTTTTCCATTTTTTGGTCCAGCATGCATGCCAAATTTATCAATATGTTAAAGGGGCACTAAGCTGTAAACATCTTATCCCTTATCCATAGAATAGGGGATAAGATGTTAGATGGCGGGGGTCCCCAGCGGCAGGATCTCCGCTGCAGTACCCGTGTTATTTGGTGCATGGAGCGAACTCCGCTCCGTGCCTGATGACTGGCGATGCTGACCACCACGCCCCCTCCATTCACTTCTATGGGAAGAGGCGTGACGGCTAGTAACATAGACATGAATGGAGGGGGCATGGCATGACATCACGAACGTGGAAGCGGCAAGCATCCCTGTTTCGGCACCGCCGCTGCCGGCCCGGAGATTGAAGATATTGGATAAAATGTTTACCCTTTAAAGCCAGGAAAAAACTACGTGACATGAACTGTATAACATAGTTGTACTCCATTCTCTCCCTATAACACTATTTTTACTCAGGCCCTGGCCCAGATTTACCAAACTGTGTGAGGAAAAAAGTGGAGGGATTTTCCCACAGCAACCAATCACAGCTCAGCTAAGGAGCTGAGGTAAAGTGAAAGCTGAACTGTGATTGGTTGCTGTGGGAAAATCACTCCACTTTTACTCTCACACAGTTTGATAAATCTGGGCCTCTGGCCCAGATTTATCAAACTATGTGAGAGTAAAAGGGGAGTGATTTTCCCACATTAGCTAATGGTGTTTTGAGGTTTTATAAATAAGCATGTTTTACGAGCAAATTGAACCTAAAATTTTGTAAACATTTTTTTTATTCCTTATTTTATTTTTTATTTAAAATTTTTTTTTTTTTTACTTTTATGCTCATTTCTGTTTTACAGAGCATTTTTACGGTGGTTTTGTTGGTTCCATAAACAGGTTCCTTGCCATTTTGAAATGTTTTGAAGCATTTACCTACAAAATTTTTTTTTATAAAATCATGCCGCAAATGCATTAAAAATGCCTTAATATTTACTTCATAAAACCTATGAACATATCCCGGTCCTAATCAGAAGAGCTAGACAGTGGCGGAGACAAATAAAAAGGGTAAGCTTAGAACTAAGAACCATCTATTTTATAACGGTGGGGCATCTTTAGACTTTGTACCATCCAAGTTTAACACCAAAAATGGGCGACAAAATTTGGCACATTTCGGTGGATTAAAGCCATGCCTTCTTTCTGTCAGCAAAGCCACACCACATTCTGGTAAGTCATGTCCTTTTGTCAAGGGAGGCGCAAACGTATCTAAAACACATTTAAAAATGAATACAGGTCATGTAAGGCTGGGTTCACACTACGGTCTGTCATTACGGTTCCCGTATATGGCTGGGAGGAGGGGTGGGTGGAGCTTAATCGCGGTGGTCGACCACGTTTTTGCTTGCGGTCGGGAAACCGCATACGGCCGAAAAAGCAGCCGACCGGAGGCTGCGGTTCACTCCGGTCGGCTCATAGACAAACATTAACTACGGTTCCCTATACGGCTGAGTGCGGGTGCCGCGATTAAGCTCCGCCCACCCCTCCTCCCAGCCGTATACGGGAACCGTAATGACAAACCGTAGTGTGAACCCAGCCTAAGCCAGTTTTTTTTTTTCTTGTGCAAATTGCACCAGATTTTTGATGCAGGAAATTGTATTTATCTTCCCCAGTGTACCTGTTAGGCCCTTGTGCCCACTCGGAGAATGTCAGTCAGGCACTTTTTGACAGGGCACAACAGGAAACAACAGGGGCCCGACAGATCCAATTTACTATTATGGGGTCCGTCGGGCACCATAGTTTTTTTGATGGGAGTAGCGGTAGGAAAAATCGTTGCATGATGTATTTTACTTCCCGCTATTCTCCCCGACTTCCCCGACAGATGTCTAAAGAAGCCTAAAAGAAACGACTATTTGACAGGGCAGGAAGGTGCAACCAGGAGTTCCCCTCCCCTCTGCACCGGTCTATTAAAATATGCACTTACTACATTTATCTTTAATCTTGTGGGAAATGTTTTTCCCTCCATCATTGGTGATGACACCCTAGTATAACCACATAAAAATTATAAAAATAATGCAAAATTCTAAAAAGTATAAATGGGTCTGGGTTTGCACTTACTAATAAACACAACACCTCAATGAAATGGTTAATGCTTTCACACTCCACAGCACTAATTTGGGACTGGGCTGCCATCCAGCACCAGACCATTGTAACCCCAGGCCGTCCCATGTCATCTCTGTTTTGTTTGTCCATGACCTTGTAGAGCAGAAGCAGAATGTGTATGGTAATTATATTGATAATGATTTGTTTTCCTCTGAAGGATGAAGATGAGGACCCATGTGTCATCTGCCATGACGACCTTCACACTGACAGCATCTGGGAACTGCACTGCTCCCATAGATTCCATAAGGAGGTACTGAGATGGTCAACATATAGTTATCAGCTCCCTAACTGCTATATACAGGGACTTTTCTGTATAGATTTATGTGAAAGTATAAGATCAGCAAACACTACTGTAATACTAGCGATATTATTACTATATACATTAGTATCTATCTATTGCACCAATTCCACAAGGGCAATAGATTAGAAAACGGAAATAAAATTGTGATCTTCTATATCAGCATTTTTTTTTACGGAGCCTAATATAAGGTTCAAGCTTAGAGCGGGGGAGGCCTGTGTGAAGGATCAATAATGCCTATGTGCCTTCCTTTGCTGCCATCACTCGTCGTACCGCACATCCTCTATTAACCCCTTAAGGACGAAGCCCATTTTGTACCATTTTTGCTTTGATGTGACTTTTTGATCACTATGGATAATTTTTTTTCCTGATATATGATGTGATTAAAAATCTATATTTTTTGTGTTTGATATCTTTTTTTATGTTTACGCCGTTTACCATGTGGGATAGTAAACATTATATTTTAATAGATTGGACATTTGCACGCGCAGCGATACTAAATAACTTTTTTCTTTTTTTTTGTAAAATGGGAAAATAAGGGTAAAAACTACTTTTTATTAGGGGAGGGAGATTTTTTTTATTTATTTTTTTTTTACACTTTTTGTCTCCATAGGGGACTATGATATGCACTCATGAAAAATTTTAGGGCCCTATTGACGAAAGCGGCTGCCAAACAATGATTTTTTGTCAGGGAGCGCTTTCTTACACATAGTGATGTCTGCCTGTTTGGCCGGTAATCGTCAATAGGGCCCTAAGATTTTTTTTATTTTTAGCTTTTGTTGTTGTGACCAAATCCACTGCAGTATAACAAATACCTATTAATACATTATGTGGCCAAAAGTATGTGAGCCTTTATGAGCCTGTTGGACATCCCATTCCCAAAAAAATGGAGTTAAGGCGAATGTGCATAAATTATTTTAGTGATTAGCACCAGATGCTGAAACATTTTTGGACTTTATTAGAAGGGGCTGCCATATTGTCGGATCAGTTTTTAACAGCCTTTAGAGAGATGCTTTACAGCAGGACCTATGGACATTTTCAGAGGTCATTCCACAAGAGGGGGGGGGGGGGGTGATCTGTGACTAACAGCTAATCTGTACCTCTTTTATCTATTATCCTGTCTGTGAGAACAGGAAATTTCAGCTTAGTTTTAGGCCTAGTGGCCAAAATGTAAACTGCAGGGTTTCAGGAGTATTTTAAAACATAGATAGTAAAATGGAAAATTTGAAAAAAACATCTGACGACACATTCGCTTTAATATGGAGCTCCCCCTCCTTACACTTTCCTGTAGGAATTTGTGCCCATGTGCCCAGAACATTTGTGAATGCTGGCTCCCAAGTGACATTCCTAGTCATGCCAGAGGTGTTCAGTGGGGTTGTAGTCAGGATTTTTTACAAACAAATCCATTTTTTTTCACAATAAACTCATTAAAACATGTATTTATGGATCTTGCTTTGTGCTCTGGGGCACAGTGAAAGGGCTGAACCTAAACTGTTCCCATAAAGGTGGAAATATACAATTGTCCAAAATATCTGTCACGATGCCGGCTGGCAGGAGGTGGATCCTTTGTGCCAGAGAGGGATTGGCGTGGACCGTGCTAGTGGACCGGTTCTAAGTCACTACTGGTTTTCACCAGAGCCCGCCGCAAAGCGGGATGGTCTTGCTGCGGCGGTAGTGACCAGGTCGTATCCACTAGCAACGGCTCAACCTCTCTGACTGCTGAAGATAGGCGCGGTACAAGGGAGTAGACAGAAGCAAGGTCGGACGTAGCAGAAGGTCGGGGCAGGCAGCAAGAATCGTAGTCAGGGGCAACGGCAGGAGGTCTGGAACACAGGCTAGGAACAAACAAGGGAACGCTTTCACTGGCACAATGGCAACAAGATCCGGCGAGGGAGTGCAGGGGAAGTGAGGTATACATAGGGAGTGCACAGGTGAACACACTGATTAGAACCACTGCGCCAATCAGCGGCGCAGTGGCCCTTTAAATCGCAGAGACCCGGCGCGCGCGCGCCCTAGGGAGCGGGGCCGCGCGCGCCGGGACAGGACCGACGGAGAGCGAGTCAGGTACGGGAGCCAGGGTGCGCATCGCGAGCGGGCGCCACCCGCATCGCGAATCGCATCCCGGCTGGAGGCGGTATCGCAGCGCACCCGGTCAGTGGATCTGACCGGGGCGCTGCGGGAGCGAGAGTGTAGCGAGCGCTCCGGGGAGGAGCGGGAACCCGGAGCGCTCGGCGTAACAGTACCCCCCCCCTTGGGTCTCCCCCTCTTCTTGGAGCCTGAGAACCTGAGGACCAGATTTTTATCTAGGATATTGTCCTCAGGTTCCCAGCATCTCTCTTCAGGACCACAGCCCTCCCAGTCAACCAAAAAGAAGGTTTTTCCTCTGACCTTTTTGGAGGCCAGTATCTCCTTTACAGGAAAGATGTCTGAAGAACCAGAGACAGGAGTGGGAGAGATAAGTTTAGGAGAGAAACGGTTGATGATGAGTGGTTTAAGAAGAGAAACGTGAAAGGCATTAGGAATACGAAGAGAAGGAGGGAGAAGAAGTTTATAAGAGACAGGATTAATCTGGCACAAAATTTTGAAAGGACCAAGATAGCGTGGTCCCAATTTGTAGCTGGGAACACGGAAGCGGACATATTTAGCGGAGAGCCATACCTTGTCTCCGGGAGAAAAAATGGGGGGAGCTCTTCTTTTCTTATCAGCAAACTTCTTCATGCGTGATGAAGCCTGTAAGAGAGAATTTTGGGTCTCTTTCCATATGGTGGAAAGATCACGAGATATTTCATCCACAGCGGGTACACCAGAGGGCAAGGGAGTAGGGAGGGGGGGAAGAGGGTGACGGCCGTACACCACGAAAAATGGGGATTTGGAAGAAGATTCAGAAACTCTGAAGTTATACGAGAATTCGGCCCATGGTAGAAGATCTGCCCAGTCATCCTGGCGGGAGGAAACAAAATGCCGTAAATAATCACCCAGGACCTGGTTAATTCTTTCTACTTGCCCATTGGATTGAGGATGATAAGCAGAAGAAAAGTTTAATTTAATCTTGAGTTGTTTACAGAGAGCCCTCCAGAATTTAGACACGAATTGGACGCCTCTATCCGAGACGATCTGCGTGGGCAACCCGTGAAGACGAAAAATGTGTATAAAAAATTGTTTTGCCAACTGAGGCGCAGAAGGAAGACCAGGAAGAGGGATGAAATGTGCCATCTTGGAGAATCGATCAACGACCACCCAAACAACAGTGTTGCCACGGGATGAGGGTAAGTCTGTAATAAAGTCCATACCAATCAGAGACCAAGGCTGTTCGGGAACAGGCAGAGGATGAAGAAGACCAGCGGGCTTCTGGCGAGGAGTCTTATCCCGGGCACAGACAGTGCAGGCTCGCACAAAATCCACAACATCCGTCTCCAGAGTCGGCCACCAATAGAAATGAGAGATGAGTTTGCACGGATTTCTTGATGCCCGCATGACCTGCGAGATGGGAGGAGTGACCCCATTTGAGGATTCCGAGGCGTTGGCGTGGGGAGACGAAGGTCTTCCCTGGAGGAGTTTGCCTGATGGAGGCTGGAGAAGTGGAGATCAGGCAGTCAGGAGGAATGATGTGTTGCGGAGAGAGCTCTACTTCCGAGGCATCCGAGGAACGAGAGAGAGCATCGGCCCTAATGTTCTTATCGGCAGGCCGAAAGTGAATTTCAAAATTAAATCGGGCAAAGAACAGAGACCACCTGGCCTGGCGAGGATTCAGCCGTTGGGCAGACTGGAGATAGGAGAGGTTCTTGTGATCGGTGTAAATAATAACTGGAAATCTTGATCCCTCCAGCAGATGCCTCCATTCCTCAAGTGCTAATTTAATGGCTAGTAGCTCTCGATCCCCGATGGAGTAGTTCCTCTCCGCCGGAGAGAAGGTCTTAGAAAAAAAACCACAAGTAACAGCATGCCCGGAAGAATTTTTTTGTAGAAGGACCGCTCCAGCTCCTACTGAGGAGGCATCAACCTCCAATAGGAAGGGTTTAGATGGGTCAGGTCTGGAGAGCACAGGAGCTGAAGAAAAGGCAGACTTGAGCTGTTTAAAGGCGTCTTCCGCTTGAGGAGGCCATGACTTAGGATTGGCATTCTTTTTGGTTAAAGCCACGATAGGAGCCACAATGGTGGAAAAATGTGGAATAAATTGTCTGTAATAATTGGCGAACCCCAAAAAACGTTGGATAGCACGGAGTCCGGAGGGGCGTGGCCAATCTAAGACGGCAGAGAGTTTGTCTGGATCCATTTGTAGTCCCTGGCCAGAGACCAAGTATCCTAGGAAAGGAAGAGATTGACATTCAAACAGACATTTCTCCATTTTGGCATAAAGTTGATTGTCACGAAGTCTCTGAAGAACCATGCGGACATGCTGGCGGTGTTCTTCTAGGTTGGCAGAAAAAATCAGGATATCGTCCAGATACACAACAACACAGGAATATAAGAGATCACGAAAAATTTGATTAACAAAGTCTTGGAAGACGGCAGGGGCGTTGCACAGGCCAAAGGGCATGACCAGATACTCAAAGTGTCCATCTCTAGTGTTAAATGCCGTTTTCCATTCATCCCCCTCTCTGATGCGGATGAGATTATAAGCACCTCTTAAGTCCAGTTTGGTAAAGATGTGGGCACCTTGGAGGCGATCAAAGAGTTCAGAGATGAGAGGTAGAGGGTAGCGGTTCTTTACCGTGATTTTATTAAGACCGCGGTAGTCAATGCAAGGACGTAGGGAGCCATCTTTTTTGGACACAAAGAAAAATCCGGCTCCGGCAGGAGAGGAGGATTTGCGGATAAAGCCCTTTTTTAAATTTTCCTGGATGTACTCAGACATAGCAAGAGTCTCTGGGGCAGAGAGAGGATAAATTCTGCCCCGGGGTGGAGTAGTACCCGGGAGGAGGTCAATAGGACAGTCATAAGGCCTGTGAGGAGGTAGAGTCTCAGCTTGTTTTTTGCAAAAAACATCCGCAAAGTCCATATAGACCTTAGGGAGACCGGTTACAGGGGGAACCACAGGGTCACGGCAAGGAGTACTGGTAACCGGTTTAAGGCAGTCCTTGAAACAAGAGGGACCCCAACTCTTGATCTCCCCTGTGGACCAATCCAGGGTTGGGGAATGGTGTTGAAGCCAGGGTAGTCCAAGGAGAATTTCGGAAGTGCAATTGGAGAGGACCAAAAACTCAATTTTTTCGTGGTGAGGTCCGATGCACATTAGGAGGGGTTCCGTGCGGTAACGCACGGCACAGTCCAATCTTTCATTGTTAACGCAATTGATGTAGAGAGGTCTGGCGAGACTGGTCACTGGGATGTTGAACCTGTTGATGAGAGAGGCCAAAATAAAGTTTCCTGCAGATCCGGAGTCCAAGAAGGCCTTAGTGGAGAAGGAGAAGGTAGAGGCAGATATCCGCACAGGCACAGTAAGACGTGGAGAAGCAGAGTTGACATCAAGGACTGTTTCACCTTTGTGCGGAGTCAGCGTACGTCTTTCCAGGCGGGGAGGACGGATAGGACAATCCTTCAGGAAGTGTTCGGTACCAGCACAGTACAGGCAGAGATTCTCCATGCGGCGTCGTGTCCTCTCTTGAGGTGTCAGGCGAGACCGGTCAACTTGCATAGCCTCCACGGCGGAAGGCACAGGAACGGATTGCAGAGGACCAGAGGAGAGAGGAGCCGGGGAGAAAAAACGCCTCGTGCGAACAAAGTCCATATCCTGGCGGAGCTCCTGACGCCTTTCGGAAAAACGCATGTCAATGCGAGTGGCTAGATGAATGAGTTCATGTAGGTTAGCAGGAATTTCTCGTGCGGCCAGAACATCTTTAATGTTGCTGGATAGGCCTTTTTTAAAGGTCGCGCAGAGGGCCTCATTATTCCAGGAAAGTTCTGAAGCAAGAGTACGGAATTGCACGGCGTACTCGCCAACGGAAGAATTACCCTGGACCAGGTTCAGCAGGGCAGTCTCAGCAGAAGAGGCTCGGGCAGGTTCCTCAAAGACACTTCGAATTTCTGAGAAGAAGGAGTGTACAGAGGCAGTGACGGGGTCATTGCGGTCCCAGAGCGGTGTGGCCCATGAAAGAGCTTTTCCAGACAGAAGGCTGACTACGAAAGCCACCTTAGACCTTTCAGTAGGAAACTGGTCCGACATCATCTCCAAGTGCAGGGAACATTGAGAAAGAAAGCCACGGCAAAATTTAGAGTCCCCATCAAATTTATCCGGCAAGGATAGTCGTAGGCCTGAAGCGGCCACTCGCTGCGGAGGAGGTGCAGGAGCTGGCGGAGGAGATGATTGCTGAAGCTGTGGTAGTAGCTGCTGTAGCATCACGGTCAGTTGAGACAGCTGGTGGCCTTGTTGCGCTATCTGTTGTGACTGCTGGGCGACCACCGTGGTGAGGTCGGCGACAACTGGCAGAGGGACTTCAGCGGGATCCATGGCCGGATCTACTGTCACGATGCCGGCTGGCAGGAGGTGGATCCTCTGTGCCAGAGAGGGATTGGCGTGGACCGTGCTAGTGGACCGGTTCTAAGTCACTACTGGTTTTCACCAGAGCCCGCCGCAAAGCGGGATGGTCTTGCTGCGGCGGTAGTGACCAGGTCGTATCCACTAGCAACGGCTCAACCTCTCTGACTGCTGAAGATAGGCGCGGTACAAGGGAGTAGACAGAAGCAAGGTCAGACGTAGCAGAAGGTCGGGGCAGGCAGCAAGGATCGTAGTCAGGGGCAACGGCAGGAGGTCTGGAACACAGGCTAGGAACAAACAAGGGAACGCTTTCACTGGCACAATGGCAACAAGATCCGGCGAGGGAGTGCAGGGGAAGTGAGGTATACATAGGGAGTGCACAGGTGAACACACTGATTAGAACCACTGCGCCAATCAGCGGCGCAGTGGCCCTTTAAATCGCAGAGACCCGGCGCGCGCGCGCCCTAGGGAGCGGGGCCGCGCATGCCGGGACAGGACCGACGGAGAGCGAGTCAGGTACGGGAGCCGGGGTGCGCATCGCGAGCGGGCGCCACCCGCATCGCGAATCGCATCCCGGCTGGAGGCGGTATCGCAGCGCACCCGGTCAGTGGATCTGACCGGGGAGCTGCGGGAGCGAGAGTGTAGCGAGCGCTCCGGGGAGGAGCGGGAACCCGGAGCGCTCGGCGTAACAATATCTTTGCATACATTAACATTACCCTTCACTGAAAATGAGAGGCCAACTCCTGAAAAACAGCCTCATACCATTATCGACCCACCAGGGCAGGGTGAGAATCCCCCAGGATTTGGTACAAACCTGCTGGACAATACACAGTCATTAGATTATTACCATACCATACATATTAACATGCTATTCCCAGAGCCTGAGATAACCCAGATACTGTAGCGGGTGTGGGAGGTAGGAATCCCGGCAAGAGTCTCCAAAACCTTCCCATGGGTCACAAATTTGGCGCTGCAGCGCTACACCGGCAGGGTTAAATTAGCAATCGTAGATTGTATAATCATAAAAAGAATCAGTGGCAGATGGACAACGCGTTTCGGAGGGGCTCCCTCCTTCGTCAGGTCCGCATGCGTTGTCAAAAAAGAATCAGTGGCAGATGGACAACGCGTTTCGGAGGGGCTCCCTCCTTCGTCAGGTCCGCATGCGTTGTCAAATAAGAATCAGTGGCAGATGGACAACGCGTTTCGGAGGGGCTCCCTCCTTCGTCAGGTCCGCATGCGGACCTGACGAAGGAGGGAGCCCCTCCGAAACGCGTTGTCCATCTGCCACTGATTCTTTTTATGATTATACAATAAAAAGTTATCACTATCCTCTGCACTATCTACGATTGCTAATTTAACCCTGCCGGTGTATCGCTGCAGCGCCGAAGTTGTGACCCACGGGAAGGTTTAGGAGACCCTTGCCGGGATTTCTACCTCCCACACCCGCTACAGTATCGTACCCACCGTCTCTTAGGGGACCGACGGCCAGCTGCTCCCAGCGCACCCACGGAAAAGATACCTGCTTAAGGCTTACAATCAGCGTTGCCCCTGACATTGGCGCAACATTAAAAGGTGAGCAGGCTCTTTACTTATCTACCTACCATCCGTTATCCAAGGATAACCGGCACTATTAGCGCCGCATCTGTCTGTCTTCTTTCTCCCCTACATATTTGAGATAACCCAGAGGCCTTTCTCAAAATATTAGGATTCTAAACGGCATATGGTAGGTGTCTCTGCTACAGATTTTACATTGAGGTTAACATCATTCTGTTTCCCTCTACAGTGTATAGAAAAATGGCTGTGCAAGAAGCAGACGTGCCCCACGTGTCGGGTGCAGGTCATCACATCCAAGTCTTTTTTCTTATCTTCTGCTCGGATGAAAGTTCCATGAAGAGCAAAGTTGTAAATCTCCTTTTTCCTACAGGTGCAAAGAACCTGAAATGGCTGAAAACCTGACAGATGTACAGCACGTTGATCTTTTTTTATGATAGAATCTTATTTTTGCTTTAGTTTTTATTGTACAGCTGCATTGTAAATAAAGTTAGGTATTTGGTAAATACTGTATAGACTGGGGTGTTTATTTGTAATATAAAGTCAAATATAAACTGTTCAGTGAATAGAAACAAATACCATCAAGTGAGATCTAAGGCTGCTTTCACACTGTAGAAATTCATCCGTAATGAACGTCCGTCATAAAAATCTTGAAAATCGGCCGTTAGAAGATCCCATTATAGTCTATGGGATTTTTCTGATAGCCGTTTTAACCCGTTATCGCCTGTTATTAATAACAACTTTTATTTTGTGACAGGCGAATGAACGGAAGAAATAGCGCATGCACTATTTCACCCGTTACTATTGCCAGTCACAAAATAACGGCCGTTATTAATAATGGGCGATAACGGGTTAAAACGGCTATCAGAAAAATCCCATAGACTATAATGGGATCTTCTAACGGCCAATTTTCAAGATTTTTATGACGGACGTTCATTACGGATGAATTTTTATAGTGTGAAAGCAGCCTTAGAGGGAAGGTCCACCATGGCAATTATTCCCCAATGTATCTACATTTAAGCACAAATTTTCAAATAGTCCTGGTTAAAAATATTGGGGGAGATTTATCAAAACCTGTGCAGAGGAAAAGTTACCCAGTTGCCCATGGCAACCAATCAGATTTCTTCTTTCATTTTTAACAAGGCCTCTACAAAATGAAAGCAGCGAGTTGATTGGTTGCTATGGGCAACTGGGCAACTTTTCCTCTGCACAGGTTTTGATAAATCTCCCCCATTGTTTCTTATAATGTTTAACTTCTACCTGCCGTTCTAACTCTGACTCTTCCTGTTCCTTTGTGCAACGTGGCTTCTCTAGTGTGTAGCCCACCCTGATGACTACAAACCTGTGCTGGCTATCCCAACCTGTCTGCCTGCACCTTATTACACCAGTCCACTGCCTGCCTTAGACCTCTGCCTGTACAAGGACTTGTCTCTGCCCGACCTCTGTGCTTCACACTGGTGTCTCTTGGCCTGCCGTCTCAGGAGCCACCCACACCATGATCAATCCAAGATGACCTGGTAGCTCCTGCAGCTAGCCCTCACTTATAGGAGAAAGTTAAAGGATATCAACCAAAGGCCACTTAGTAAATGCTGTCTGGAGTGGCCCAGACCCAAACCGGTTGGATGGTATAGTGTGGCCATTACCATTTCCCATTACATATACATCTTTATAGTGCAATAAAGAACTTAGAGACCTAGAATAGGCCTGGTGCTATTATGTGAGTTAAGGTTTAGGTTACTATGGAGTGTACATTATTTTATGCAGATACTTCATACTTATACCATATTATACCATATTATATTATGAGAAATATATGGGGTCCAAGAGGTTGGATAGATGCCCTTCTGCATAGCCGCCACAAGATTATAAAAAAGGGAGAAAAGGGGCGGACTGTTCATACAGTCATTCTCTCATCTAATGTATGCTGCACGTGTGTGGGGGCATCAGCACCAAATGGGTTTGCAGTTTGATTTTCTTCTTCTTTGAACTATGCAAATATACATGAACAATAAAAGATGATGTTCCACGTAGACAGCCCATTGTCCTGGGCCCAATTGGTAAAACCCTTGTCATCACCTTAGATGGAAGGATACCAGTTGGAAGACACAGAAAAACAATTCCAGTGGTAAGTGTATAATAAATAATGTATTTCTATCATATATATATATATATATATATATATATATATATATTTATTTTTCAGCCTTTGAGCCTGTGATACCAAGTTTTAATACTGTATAATACATTTCTATTCTATTACCATTGTCCCATTTTCATGCACAGGACTCACACCTAGAAGTGCTGTAGGGCAAGTCTTTTTATTTTACAGCTGTCTTTGACCATGGGACCCAAATTAAAATTACAGAAAAACAAGGGCAGGTATAAAACCTATTCCCACCATGATGTAGATCAGCCATAATGCTATATAGGGGAGGTTGCACAAGTATAAAATGCTGAACAGCTACTAACAACACCTGCTATTCACGATAGGGTAGCAGCTTAGTATTGTACTTACACACAGATAAGGTATACAGAGGGTGCCAGTCATATAATAGCATATATAGTGCACCATGCTGGCTTAAAGCCTATAAGTGACGCCCATACAATGACCAGCAGGCTGTCCAGTATCGTATATGTGAACCACACAGAGCGCTTGTGCCCAGGGCTCCCCCAGCATCACAAGCCCAGACCACATTATTAAAAAGAAAAAAACATAGAAAACATGATAAACATAAGGTATTAGTTATATATATATATAGATATTTTAGCCAAAATACACAAGCTGGCCTTGTGGCGCTGTGGGAGCCAAGGATGCCGCTCTGTGTGGTGCACATACAGTATAAGATGCCTGGAAGGGTATTCTGGCCTCCCAACATCTGACAGAAAACTGGAGTGAATTATAGTTGAATTGCACATGTAAATGCCAGTCTGTAATACATTCCATATATAGTCTTATAGTTTATTAAAGCAAGTAGCAAGAAACAACCTGGGGGTAGTGTTGCTCACGAATATTCGCAATTCGAATATTATTCGCGAATATCGCATATTCGCGAATTCGCGAATTTCGCGAATATAGCGCTATATATTCGTAATTACGAATATTCGCTTTTTTTTTATTTTTTTTTCACAGTTCACATCACAATGATCCCCCCTCTCTGCTTCCAGCCTGTGTGGTGTAAAGAAGGCTCTAATACTACTGTGTGAGACTGGCGTGCGAAAATTCGCATATGCGAAAATTAGCATATGCATATTTTCACATATACGAATTTTCGCGTATACTAATTTTGTATATGCTAATATTCACATATGTTAATTTTCGCATACGCGAATGTTTGCATATGCGAAAATAAAACGAGAATATAACGAATATGCGAATATTCGCGAATATATGACGAATATTCGTCCATATATTCGCGAATATTCGCGAATTCGAATATGGCCTATGCCGCTCAACACTACCTGGGGGTATATAGCCCTGCAAATAGTCTTGATTTACATATCTATTTAATCTATATCTATCCATTTAGCTATCTTTCTAATTAATCTAATCTATCTAATCTATTGTCTAATCATCTATATCTCATATCTATCTCATACTGTTGTGGAAATATTAAGTTGTCACATTGCCTTCATATTGTGCGATATGGTGTAGATTCATGTGTTGTCGACTTGTCACCATAGGTGGAGATGTGGTGGTTATTGATGGCCCGTGGAGGGGTCATATCTTCTGTAGGCTGAATCATTACCTTGTAACCTAATGCTGACTGTATGTATGGGCGTGGCTATGTACTGTATGTATGGGCGTGGCTATGTACTGTATGTGGGAGTGGCTATGTACTGTATGTGGGAGTGGCTTTGTAAACCCTCCCCTTTGTTAGGTATAAATAAACATAACCTTCACTAGCAAGGGGGATTCTTCCTGAAGCTAATGGGAGAAACTGTGTTGTTGGATCACAATATGTTGTTTGTGCTTCTTCAACTATGGCGAATTCGCTATCCTGGCAGACCGCACTGAGCCTGTATTATTACAAGTCTGGATTCCTACAACAATATGTATCTATCTGTCTATCTGTCTGTCTATCTATCTATCTATATATCTATCTATCTAGATACAGGAAAAGCAGTTCCGCAGCACTCCAAATTTGTTCAAAACGGTGGTTTATTATCCCATAGCAGCAAGTGATGCAACGTTTCACCAATCTCACACCGGCTTTTGTGAGACCGGTGAAATGTTGTATCCCTTGCTGCTATGGGATAATAAACCACCATTTGGAACAAATTTGGAGTGCTGCGGAACTGCTTTTCCTGTATCTAACAAGACAGACCATGACCGGGACTGTACTGACGGCACCCACCGTACTTCTATACCTTTGGGTTATGCTGCTTATCACTGTCTTGGAGTATCTATCTATCTCATATCTATCTCATATCTGATCTATATATATATTTATCTAGTTTTTCATGAATCTAATCTATTCATCTATTTATGTCATATCCATCTTTCATATCTATCTATCTCATATCTATCTAATATCTATCAATCAATATGTCTCATCTTATCTGATCTATATCTATTTATCTATTTTTTTCATGAATCTTATCTATCTATCTTCCTATCTAGCAAGTAGAGATAAATCCGCAGCACCCAAATATCTGTGAAGACGTGAAAATGTATTCCATCAAAACGTGAATGTCATACAGCAATGTTTCAACCAGCTCTTCTGGTTTTTCTCAAGCCTTGATCTTCAGAAAGGCCAGGAGAGCTGGTTGAAACGTTGCTGTATGACATTCATGTTTTGATGGAATACATTTCCACGTCTTCATGGATACTTGTGTGCTGCGGATTTATCTCTACTTGCTGCTTATACATGGACCCCTTACCCAGGTCTGGTTCTGCATGCAACTTATATTGGACTGAATTATCTTGAAGGGAGTGGTTTTCCTTTTGTTTCTATCTAATACATATAGATTCCCCGAAAATACACCCTAACCTAAAAATAAGCCCTAGCTGTATTATCGGGGTGGGCTGCAATATAAGCCCTACCCTGAAAATAAGACCTAGGGCAGTGGTATTCAACCTGCGGACCTCCAGATGTTGCAAAACTGCAACTCCCAGCATGCCCGGACAGCCAACGGCTGTCCGGGCATGCTGGGAGTTGTAGTTTTGCAACATCTGGAGGTCCGCAGGTTGAAGACCACTGACCTAGGCAATGCCCGGGCTGCAGATATTAAAAAACAAACTTTAGCTTACCTTCGTCCTCCGTTACCGCGTTGCTAAGGATCCGGCCTCATGGTCCCGCCGCTGTTCTTGCTGCGGTCCTAGGGATGGGAACGTCACAGAGCCTTCAGCCTATCACAGGCCGCAGCGATGTCCCGCCTCTGTCGATGATAGTGCATTGTCATGTAAGGAGTCGGCTCAGCCTATCATCGGCCAAGGTGGGACATCGCTGCGGCCGGTGATAGGCTGAAGGCTCTGTGACGTTCCCATCCCTAGGACCGCAGCAAGAACAGCGGAGGGACCATGAGGCCGGATCCTTAGCAACGCGGTAACTGAGGACGAAGGTAAGTTAAAGTTTATTTTTTTAATATTTGCAGCCCAGGCACAGGAATACAAAGTACAGCGCAGCGGCTGATAATTATTTGGCAGGGGGGGAGAGAGAAGCAACGCTCCCGGGTGGCATATGATTAGTCCCCCGATGTGGGGAGCAGCGCTTGGCTGATAAACCGGCGCGGGGGGGGGGGATGTTGGGGGGGCAGAGCTGCGCCCATAACATGTAAATAAATAAGCCCTACCCTGAAAATAAGCCCTAGTGTGTTTTTGGTGACTAAAATTAATATAAGACCCGGTCTTATTTTCGGAGAAACATGGTATATATATATATATATATATATATATATATATATATATATACTGTATATATATTCATATATTAATCTACATCTATTTATCTCATATCCATCCCTCCAATCTATCTATATCTATCTATATCCATCCATCCTTCCTACCTATGTAATGTGAATCAGCTGGACTCCTTCCGATACACACATCACTTTTTCCAGTGTAGCCTCTCAGCTTTAGTCATACTTTAAGACTGCGGTACCTAATACCTGCCACTAGGGGGAGCACACCGTACACGTGGAATATGCAGCCAATATGAAGGACATCTGGGACAACCTATCAGAGGGTCCAGCTGTGTCCCCGCCCCATCAGCTCCCCACCAATCACAATTGGCAATCATGTTGATTTACTGTACTGTACAGTTAGAGGCAATGAACTCCTCTGTATAACGCGCTGTGCCATAGGAATCAGCATTGTAGGAGTGGAGGGCGCTGACACTGCTCCAGAAGTTGGTGAGTTAAGTTTACCAGCACACTAAGGGTGTAGCTAACAGTGTATCTAAGCTCCTATACTATGTACACTCTTGTGCATTAACCTCCTGTTGCCTTACATGAGTGATATTGATCCATAGTTTTACTATAAAGTAGTAAAAGTAAAGTTCTTATATAATTAAGTATAGAGGTATAGTTGTGTATGGTGTAGTCCCTGTATACAGATTTATGGGTATATACTGTGTAGTCAGTGCTGGCTGTGAGCTCAGTCACGTACATCATGCCGGTAGCCACCTCTCTGTGATGTGTACACTGCTGACTATGCAAACTTTCTACAACTACTGTAACCAAAGTAACAATGTATCTACTTTGTATCCAAGTATCTGCTATTTATTCAAGTATCTGTCTACTATGTATCTACTACAGTGTTTCCCAACCAGGGTGTCTCCAGCTGTTGCAAAACTACAACCCCCAGCATGGCCAGACAGCCGAAGGCTGTCTGGAGATGCTGGGAGTTGTAGTTTTGCAACAGCTGGAGGCACCCTGGTTGGGAAACACTGATCTACTATGTATCCATGTATCTGCTATGTATCCAAGTATCTATTATGTATCCATGTATCTGTCTACTATGTATCTACAACAGTGCTCCATAATCTCTGACTCTCTAGTTTGTTCCAAAACTAGCCTGGCATGATGGGAGTAGTAGTTTTTAACCACTACAGAGCCACATTTTGGGGAACTCTAGTCTACAGGAAGCATCCACGTACAGAAACAACACTGTTTCTTCTGTTTATCAGAGAAAGGAATGTTTAGAAAACAAACATTTATATTACAACTAGCTGAGTACCCGGCATTGCCCGTTTTTTCCTTCCTTATCCTTGGAAAATCAACAAAGGAGGAAGCTTTTGACTTCATATCCCGTCCTCATATATTGTTCTCATATCATGACCTCCTATCCCGACCTCCTATCCCGTCCTCCTATCCCGACCTCCTATCCCGTCCTCCTATCCTGTCCTCGTATGCCGTCCTCGTATCCCGTCCTCGTATCCCGACCTCGTATCCTGTGTTCATAGCCCAACCCCATATCTCGTTGCCATATCCCGTCCCTATATCCTGTCCTCATATCCCGTCCTCCTATCCTGACCTCCTATCCCGACCTCTATCTTGTCCTCTTATCTCAACCTCATATCCCGTCCTCATATCCCGTCCTCATATCCCGACCTCATATCCTGTCCTCATATCCTGACCTCATATCTCGTCGCCATATCCCGTCGCCATATCCCGTCCCTATATCCTGTCCTCATATCCCGTCCTCATATCCCGTCCTCCTATCCCGTCCTCCTATCCCGTCCTCCTATCCCGTCTCCATATCCCGTCTCCATATCCTGACCTCATATCCCGTCCTCCTATCTCGTCCTCCTATCTCGTCCTCCTATCCCGTCCTCCTATCCCGTCCTCATATCCCATCCTCATATGCTGTCCTCATATTGCGTCCTTATGTCCCATCCTCATATCCTGTCCACAGGTGGGACTGATTTGTAATGAAGATATTGTAAGTTGAAAATAGAAGGGGGTGTGGCTTTGTGGGACTGGGCGGGATTTGCAAGCCAGACCAATTCACAAAAAGGGTAGATAATAAAAGGGGTGGGGCTTAAACAGTGGGCATGTCTTTGTGAGATGGGGGTGTGGCTTGCAAGCTGGACTGACACATTCACCAGGAGATGCAGAGAGGAGCTTGTGAAGTAAGGTACAGGAAGTCCCATATAACTGCATGGAACTTGAAACAAAAACCCATCTTTTATATAAGGGTGTAGGTTAGGGGTTAATTTAACTATGATATATTTTTATTTGACTTATAAGTAATATGTGTACCAGGTATTATTGAAATATCTCCAGCCGTACGGAAGTTATGTGGGAACATACATTTCCCATAGATTTGCTTGGGACTTTAAACAAAAACCCCGACCTTCACAAATGGGGGTAGTTAAGGGTTAAATTAACTATCCTATATTTTAAGTGGACATATAAGTACCATGCGACCAAGTATTATCGAAATATCTCCAGCCGTTTGGAAGTTATGCAGTAACATATATTTCCCATAGACTTGTATGGGACTATAAACAAAAACCGTCCGCCCGTGACAAATGGGGGTGGGTAAGGGTTAAATTACCTATCCTATGTTTGTTGCTGACATATAAGTAACATGTGTGCCAAGTTTCATGTTAATATCTTCAGCCGTTTAAACGTAATGCTGGAACATACACACACATTTTTATATTATATATATATATATATATATATATATATATATATATATATATATATATATATACATACACACACACACACTAGCTGAGTACCCGGTGTTGCCCGTTTTTTCCTTCCTAATCCTTGTTGTGGAGAAAAATCAACAGAGGAAGCTTTTGACTTCATATCCCAACCCCATATCCCGACCTCCCATCCCGACCTCCTATCCCGACCTCCCATCCCGACCTCCCATCCCGTCCTCCCATCCCGCCCTCATATTCCAACCCGTAATATGTGACCAGGTATTAAAATATCTCCAGCCGTATGGAAGTTATGTGGGAACATACATTTCCCATTGATTTGCATGTGACTTTAAACAAAAAAAAACACCCTTACAAATGGGGGTAGTTAAGGGTTAAATTAACTATCCTATATTTTAAGTGGACATGTAAGTAACATGTGACCAAGTATTATCGAAATATCTCAAGCCGTTTGGAAGTTATGCAGTAACATATATTTCCCATAGACTTGTATGGGACTTTAAACACAAACCCCGCCCCTGGCAAATGGGGGTGAGTAAGGGTTAAATCACCTATCCTATGTTTGTTGTTGACATATAAGTAACATGAGTGCCAAGTTTCTTGTTAATATCTTTAGCTGTTTGGACGTGATGCTGGAACATACACATATATATACATAAACACCCACATACACACACACATACACACATACACACACACATATACATACACACATACACACACACATACACACATACACATACACACACACACATACATTGGGGGACATGTATCATTAGGTGTCTATTGTAGACACAGATCTACCCCTTTACACTGCTTGTCTGATTTACACTCTTGCTCAAGATTTACTAAAGTTGTGCATGTCCTTTGATAAATTTTGTGCAAATATAGAAACGCCCCCCTCGCTCTACCGTACACTCCTTCTCTACCGCACACTTCACAGAGCTGTGGCATTTTCCCGCTGTACACTGCTCACATAGGTAGAAGTGCCGGAGCAGCAGTGTGCGCCGAACAAAACTCTGCACAATAGTAAAATCATAAATCTTTATAAAGTACACAGAGGGGAAGATTCTCAAAGAATTTTGCGCCAAAAAAAAAAAACTATTTTGTTGCAAAAAGTATCGACCACATTTTCAAAGAGCTTTGTGCCGCGGGTTACACTGTTCACGTCAGTTTTGTAAAAATATTGTCTGCTTTACATGATATTTTCAAAGGGGTGAGAGTCCAGTTTACATCAAAAATGGTTGTAGTTTTATTGTTTTGGATTTTTTTATTCTTTTTGGGGGGAAAAGGTGTTATGCAAGTAATTATTTAAAAAATAAATAATTATTATTGAAAAATGTTATTAAAAAAATATATTAAAAAAAAAAAAATTCTTTGTCACTGCACCTGCACTCACATTTAAGCTCAGAAGTGTTTTATTTGTACAGTTATCGCTTGTCTGGGCACTAGTAACCATGGAATATTTCGGGAGATGTTTCCACCAGAATTTTCTTGGATGTAAAACTTGGCGCAAAAATCGACAATTTTGGCACAAAAATTGCCAATTTTGACACCAAACTCGGTAATTTTGGCAAAAAATAAATAAAATAAACATTATGGCTGCAACAAAAAAAAAAATATTTTAAGTGAGAAGAGAAACACTTTCCTCAAATCTGGTCTTTTGTATGCTCTGAAAAAATGGTGAGAGAGCGTATATAAAGAATTGTGTGTATACACACTTGGTACTGAAGTAGAAACAATATGTATTATATTAAAACATACATATATTTATTGACGTAATTGTCTATGGCAACTGCCTGCAGGGCCCTTGCAGCAGTGTCAATAGATACAAACAAATGTAAAATTAATAAAATAATATATAAAAATTATTGTAAAAATAATTATGCAGATAAGTTAAAGGGGTATTCCAGGCAAAAACTTTTTTTTTTAATATATCAACTGGCTCCGGAAAGTTAAACAGATTTGTAAATTACTTCTATTAAAAAAATCTTAATCCTTCCAATAGTTATTAGCTTCTGAAGTTTTCTGTCTAACTGCTCAATGATGATGTCACGTTCCGGGAGCTGTGCATGATGGGAGAATATCCCCATAGGAACTGCACAGCTCCCGGGACGTGAGTCATCAGAAAGCAGTTAGACAGAAAACAGCAACTCAACTTCAGAAGCTAATAACTATTGGAAGGATTAAGATTTTTTAATAGAAGAAATTTACAAATCTGTTTAACTTTCCGGAGCCAGTTGATATATAAAAAAAGTTTTGGCCTGGAATACCCCTTTAAGAAAGTCCATATTATGCAATCCAAAGGATAGGCAGCGATTTCGAATGCAATATTGCACAATTTGTAATCCAGTGGGTAAAGTTCCGTATAGCTTAGATAGATTCAAAAAGTCTTATGTAATGAACAAAGTTTGGAATTCCAGGACAGTATTGGCTTACCTGTCCTGGCGGGATCCCACAGTGCTCTCACTACTTACCCACAGCGGCTTTCGAACCAGACGCCTAGTCGTTCCTTGGGATGGCGAGTCGTCAGCGCCGGTGAGCCAGGGGAGGGAGAGGTCTGCTTGTCGGTGTGGTGATGCGAAGTTCTATGCGCTGTGCGCATCAGGATGTCTACTTGTCGGTGTGGTGTTCATTATCTTCATGTGCTATGCGCACCAGGAGATCTGCTTGCCGGTGTAGGGATCTGAAGTTTTGTGCGCTGTGCGCACCAGGAAGATCGGCTTGTGTCTATAGTATGGTTTGTGCGCCGTGCGCATCAGGGGGGTTATAGAATGCTGCAAATACCTATAGATTGCTATGGGTATAAAGGCTAGATGCGTTTCGAGACCAGCTGGGTCTCTTTTTCGATAGCAGTGTGAAAAAAAATATTTTGTTGCAAAAAAAAAAAAAAAGTGGCGCAAAAATGATTTTTCACATATTTTCAGAGCAGCAAAAGAGACCTTTGAAAATGTGAAAAAATGGTGTGAATAATATCGCTGGAACAGAAATTACAGCAGTTTTTCAGAATCTCCCCCAGAATGTCTGGGTTTAATAAATATGTAATTTTGCTGAACAATCTGTCCCCTTACCTCTATATCAGTGTTCACCAACCAGAATGCCTCCAAGTGTTGCAAAACTTGGCATGCTGGGAGTTGCAGTTTAGCAAAAGCTGGAGGCACCCTGGTAGCAGAAATTAGTGTGCAACATGGGTATGCAGCAGAGCTGAATGTGTGATTATGTGTAAGCATGACCACGCACACACTACAACTCACACTACACTTGATCACACACTCAGCTCTGCTACATACATACATACACACACTCACACACTCTACTCTGCTACATACACACATTCACACACTCAGCTCTGCTACATACACTTACACACTCAGCTCTGCTACATGCACACTCACACACTCAGCTCTGCTACATACACACATTTACGTTACACTCAGCTCTGCTATATACACACTCACACACTCAACCTGCTACATACACACACTCAACTCTGCTACATACACACATAACACACTCTACTCTGCTGCATACACACACATGGCTCTTCTACATACACACACTCAACTCTGCTGCATACACACAATCACACATATACATATACCTAACAGCTGTACCTCCTTTCCCCTCCCTGCACATACAGTGGTATATTCTTATCTGTACGGTCACCATGGTTACACTACACAGGTGCAATCTCCTGCACTCGGGGAGTTTGAATTTTACACAGTTCTGGGAATTATTTCACCTGCACTGTAACCCGGTGTATTATCCCCGGTGTATTATCCAGGTGTATTATCCCAGTGTATCTATAACCCGGTGTATTATCCCGGTGTATTATCCTGGTATATCTATAACCCGGTGTATTATCCCGGTGTATTATCCTGGTATATCTATAACCCGGTGTATTTTCCCGGTGTATTATCCAGGTGTATTATCCCAGTGTATCTATAACCCGGTGTATTATCCTGGTATATCTATAACCCGGTGTATTTTCCCGGTGTATTATCCAGGTGTATTATCCTGGTATATCTATAACCCGGGGTATTATCCCGCTGTATTATCCTGGTATATCTATAACCCGGTGTATTATTCTGGTATATCTATAACCCGGTGTATTATTCTGGTATATCTATAACCCGGTGTATTATTCTGGTATATCTATAACTCGGTGTATTATCCCGGTGTATTATCCAGGTGTATTATCCTGGTATATCTAGAACCCGGGGTATTATCCCGCTGTATTATCCTGGTATATCTATAACCCGGTGTATTATCCTGGTATATCTATAACCCGGTGTATTATCCCGGTGTATTATCCCTGTGTATTATCCTGGTATATCTATAACCCGGGGTATTATCCCGCTGTATTATCCTGGTATATCTATAACCCTGTCACGATTCGGCTTACGGGTTGTGGATCCGCTGTGTCAGCGAGGGATTGGCGTGGACCGTGCTAGTGGACCGGTTCTAAGAGGCTACTGGTTTTCGCCAGAGCCCGCCGCAAAGCGGGATGGTCTTGCTGCGGCAGTAGCAACCAGGTCGTATCCACTAGCAACGGCTCAACCTCGCTGACTGCTGAGAAGGCGTGGGACAGAAGGACTAGGCAGAGGCAAGGTCAGACGTAGCAGAAGGTCGGGGGCAGGCGGCAAGGTTCGTAGTCAAGATGGATAGCAGAAGTTCAGGTACACAGGCTTTGGACACACTAAACGCTTTCACTGGCACAAGGCAACAAGATCCGGCAAGGGAGTGCAAGGGAGGAGATCAGATATAGCCAGGGAGCAGATGGAAGCCAATTAAGCTAATTGGGCCAGGCACCAATCATTGGTGCACTGGCCCTTTAAGTCTCAGAGAGCTGGCGCGCGCGCGCCCTAGAGAGCGGAGCCGCGCGCGCCAGCACAAGACAGCAGGGGACCGGGACGGGTAAGTGACCTGGGATGCGATTCGCGAGCGGGCGCGTCCCGCTGTGCGAATCGCATTCCCGACGGCCATGACAGTGCAGCGCTCCCGGTCAGCGGGACTGACCGGGGCGCTGCAGGGAGAAAGACGCCGTGAGCGCTCCGGGGAGGAGCGGGGACCCGGAGCGCTAGGCGTAACAGTACCCCCCCCCCCCCTTAGGTCTCCCCTTTTTTTTGTCCGGTAACTGCCTCCCCTGGGATGAGGACTCCGGGAAAGAATGGAGGGTTTCCTCAACGGCAGGCAGTACAGCAGGAGTTGGAATGGGGAGGGAGGGCAGAGGGTGAAGCTTGGCACGGGGCAGGGTGACACAAGGACGGGAGCCATGAGGAGGCACAGAGGCTTGCCTGACGGGACTGGGAGGGGGGGAGAGGCACTTCCTAAGGCAGGCAGAGTCCCAGTTCTTGATCTCCCCGGTGGTCCAAGCAAGGGTGGGAGAATGAAGCCGGAGCCATGGCAGACCGAGGAGGACCTCAGAGGTACAGTTGGGGAGAACGAAGAGCTCAATCCTTTCGTGGTGGGGTCCAATACACATCAGGAGGGGTTCTGTGCGGTAACGCACGGTGCAATCCAGTCTGACTCCATTGACCGCGGAAATGTAGAGCGGCTTGACGAGACGGGTCACCGGGATGCTGAATTTATTCACAAACGACTCCAAAATAAAATTACCAGAGGCACCAGAGTCCAAGCAGGCCACGGCTGAGAGGGAGGAGTTGGCTGAAGGAGAAATCCGCACGGGCACCGTGAGACGTGGAGAAGCAGACTTGGAACCAAGAGACGCCACACCCACGTGAGCTGGGTGCGTGCGTGCGTTTCCCAGACGTGGAGGACGGATAGGGCAATCCACCAAGAAATGCTCGGTACTGGCACAGTAAAGACAGAGATTTTCTTCCCTACGGCGATTCCTCTCTTCCTGGGTCAGGCGAGACCTATCCACTTGCATGGCCTCCTCGGCGGGAGGCCCAGGCGTAGATTGCAACGGATACTGTGGGAGAGGTGCCCAGAGATCTAAGTCTTTTTCCTGGCGGAGCTCTTGGTGTCGCTCTGAAAAACGCATGTCAATGCGGGTAGCCAAATGGATGAGTTCTTGCAGGTTGGCAGGAATCTCTCGTGCGGCCAGCACATCCTTGATGCGACTGGATAGGCCTTTTTTAAAGGTCGCGCAGAGAGCCTCGTTATTCCATGATAACTCGGAAGCAAGAGTACGAAATTGGATGGCGTACTCGCCCACTGAAGAATTACCCTGGACCAGGTTCAACAGGGCAGTCTCGGCAGAAGAAGCTCGGGCTGGCTCCTCGAAGACACTCCGGACTTCAGCGAAAAAGGACTGGACTGAGGCTGTGGCAGGATCATTGCGGTCCCAGAGCGGTGTGGCCCAAGACAAGGCCTTTCCTGAAAGAAGGCTTACTACAAACGCCACCTTAGACCGTTCTGTAGGAAACAAGTCCGACAACATCTCCATATGCAGGGAACACTGAGACAAAAATCCACGGCAGAGTTTAGAGTCCCCATCAAATTTGTCCGGCAGGGACAAGCGGAGGCTAGGAGCGGCCACTCGCTGCGGAGGAGGTGCAGGAGCTGGCGGAGGAGATGGTTGCTGCTGTAGCAGAGGCAGAAGTTGCTGTAACATGGCGGTCAACTGCGACAGCTGCTGTCCTTGCTGGGCAATCTGCTGCGATTGCTGAGCGACCACCGTGGGAAGGTCAGCGAGACTTGGCAGCGGCACCTCAGCGGGATCCATGGCCGGATCTACTGTCACGATTCGGCTTACGGGTTGTGGATCCGCTGTGTCAGCGAGGGATTGGCGTGGACCGTGCTAGTGGACCGGTTCTAAGAGGCTACTGGTTTTCGCCAGAGCCCGCCGCAAAGCGGGATGGTCTTGCTGCGGCAGTAGCAACCAGGTCGTATCCACTAGCAACGGCTCAACCTCGCTGACTGCTGAGAAGGCGTGGGACAGAAGGACTAGGCAGAGGCAAGGTCAGACGTAGCAGAAGGTCGGGGGCAGGCGGCAAGGTTCGTAGTCAGGATGGATAGCAGAAGTTCAGGTACACAGGCTTTGGACACACTAAACGCTTTCACTGGCACAAGGCAACAAGATCCGGCAAGGGAGTGCAAGGGAGGAGATCAGATATAGCCAGGGAGCAGATGGAAGCCAATTAAGCTAATTGGGCCAGGCACCAATCATTGGTGCACTGGCCCTTTAAGTCTCAGAGAGCTGGCGCGCGCGCGCGCCCTAGAGAGCGGAGCCGCGCGCGCCAGCACAAGACAGCAGGGGACCGGGACGGGTAAGTGACCTGGGATGCGATTCGCGAGCGGGCGCGTCCCGCTGTGCGAATCGCATCCCCGACGGCCATGACAGTGCAGCGCTCCCGGTCAGCGGGACTGACCGGGGCGCTGCAGGGAGAAAGACGCCGTGAGCGCTCCGGGGAGGAGCGGGGACCCGGAGCGCTAGGCGTAACAAACCCGGTGTATTATCCTGGTATATCTATAACCCGCTGTATTATCCTGGTATATCTATAACCCCGTGTATTATCCTGGTATATCTATAACCCGGTGTATTATCCCGGTGTATCTATAACCCGTTGTATTATCCCGGTGTATCTATATCCCGGTGTATTATCCCGGTGTATTATCCCGGTGTATCTATAACCCGTTGTATTATCCCGGTGTATCTATAACCCGGTGTATTATCCCGGTGTATCTATAACCCGTTGTATTATCCCGGTGTGTCTATAACCCGGTGTATTATCCCGGTGTATTATCCCGGTGTATCTATAACCCGGTGTATTATCCCGTTGTATTATCCCGGTGTATCTATAACCCGGTGTATTATCCCGGTGTATCTATAACCCGGGTTATTATCCCGCTGTATTATCCTGGTATATCTATAACCCGGTGTATTATCCTGGTATATCTATAACCCGCTGTATTATCCTGGTATATCTATAACCCGCTGTATTATCCTGGTATATCTATAACCCGGTGTATTATCCTGGTATATCTATAACCCGGTGTATTATCCCGGTGTATCTATAACCCGTTGTATTATCCCGGTGTGTCTATAACCCGGTGTATTATCCCGGTGTATTATCCCGGTGTATTATCCCGGTGTATCTATAACCCGGTGTATTATCCCGTTGTATTATCCCGGTGTATCTATAACCCGGTGTATTATCCCGGAGTATTATCCCGGTGTATCTATAACCCGGGGTATTATCCCGCTGTATTATCCTGGTATATCTATAACCTGGTGTATTATCCTGGTATATCTATAACCTGCTGTATTATCCTGGTATATCTATAACCCGCTGTATTATCCTGGTATATCTATAACCCGGTGTATTATCCAGGTGTATCTATAACCCGTTGTATTATCCCGGTGTGTCTATAACCCGGTGTATTATCCCGGTGTATTATCCCGGTGTATTATCCCGGTGTATCTATAACCCGGTGTATTATCCCGTTGTATTATCCCGGTGTATCTATAACCCGGTGTATTATCCCGGAGTATTATCCCGGTGTATCTATAACCCGGGGTATTATCCCGCTGTATTATCCTGGTATATCTATAACCCGGTGTATTATCCTGGTATATCTATAACCTGCTGTATTATCCTGGTATATCTATAACCCGCTGTATTATCCTGGTATATCTATAACCCGGTGTATTATCCAGGTGTATCTATAACCCGTTGTATTATCCCGGTGTGTCTATAACCCGGTGTATTATCCCGGTGTATTATCCCGGTGTATCTATAACCCGGTGTATTATCCCGTTGTATTATCCCGGTGTATCTATAACCCGGTGTATTATCCCGGTGTATTATCCCGGTGTATCTATAACCCGGGGTATTATCCCGCTGTATTATCCTGGTATATCTATAACCCGGTGTATTATCCTGGTATATCTATAACCCGCTGTATTATCCTGGTATATCTATAACCCGCTGTATTATCCTGGTATATCTATAACCCGGTGTATTATCCTGGTATATCTATAACCCGGTGTATTATCCAGGTGTATCTATAACCCGTTGTATTATCCCGGTGTGTCTATAACCCGGTGTATTATCCCGGTGTATTATCCCGGTGTATTATCCCGGTGTATCTATAACCCGGTGTATTATCCCGTTGTATTATCCCGGTGTATCTATAACCCGGTGTATTATCCCGGTGTATTATCCCGGTGTATCTATAACCCGGGGTATTATCCCGCTGTATTATCCTGGTATATCTATAACCCGGTGTATTATCCTGGTATATCTATAACCCGCTGTATTATCCTGGTATATCTATAACCCGCTGTATTATCCTGGTATATCTATAACCCGGTGTATTATCCTGGTATATCTATAACCCGGTGTATTATCCTGGTATATCTATAACCCGGTGTATTATCCTGGTATATCTATAACCCGCTGTATTATCCTGGTATATCTATAACCCGGTGTATTATCCTGGTATATCTATAACCCGGTGTATTATCCAGGTGTATCTATAACCCGTTGTATTATCCCGGTGTGTCTATAACCCGGTGTATTATCCCGGTGTATTATCCCGGTGTATCTATAACCCGGTGTATTATCCCGTTGTATTATCCCGGTGTATCTATAACCCGGTGTATTATCCCGGTGTATTATCCCGGTGTATCTATAACCCGGGGTATTATCCCGCTGTATTATCCTGGTATATCTATAACCCGGTGTATTATCCTGGTATATCTATAACCCGGTGTATTATCCTGGTATATATATAACCCGCTGTATTATCCTGGTATATCTATAACCCGGTGTATTATCCTGGTGTATCTATAACCCGTTGTATTATCCCGGTGTATCTATAACCCGGTGTATTATCCCGCTGTATTATCCTGGTATATCTATAACCCGCTGTATTATCCTGGTATATCTATAACCCGGTGTATTATCCTGGTATATCTATAACCCGGTGTATTATCCAGGTGTATCTATAACCCGTTGTATTATCCCGGTGTATCTATAACCCGGTGTATTATCCTGGTATATCTATAACCCGGTGTATTATCCTGGTATATCTATAACCCGCTGTATTATCCTGGTATATCTATAACCCGGTGTATTATCCTGGTATATCTATAACCCGGTGTATTATCCCGGTGTATCTATAACCCGGGGTATTATCCCGGTGTATTATCCCTGTGTATTATCCTGGTATATCTATAACCTGTTGTATTATCCCGGTGTATCTATAACCCGGTGTATTATCCCGGTGTATTATCCCGGTGTGTCTATAACCCGGTGTATTATCCCGGTGTATCTATAACCCGTTGTATTATCCCGGTGTATCTATAACCCGGTGTATTATCCCGGTGTATTATCCCGGTGTATCTATAACCCGGTGTATTATCCCGGTGTATTATCCCGGTGTGTCTATAACCCGTTGTATTATCACGGTGTATCTATAACCCGGGGTATTATCCCGCTGTATTATCCCGGTGTATTATCCTGGTATATCTATAACCCGGTGTATTATCCCGGTGTATCTATAACCCGTTGTATTATCACGGTGTATCTATAACCCGGGGTATTATCCCGCTGTATTATCCCGGTGTATTATCCTAGTATATCTTTAACCCGTTGTATTATCCCGGTGTATCTATAACCCGGTGTATTATCCCGGTGTATTATCCCGGTGTATCTATAACCCGGTGTATTATCCCGGTGTATTATCCCGGTGTATCTATAACCCGGGGTATTATCCCGCTGTATTATCCTGGTATATCTATATCCCGGTGTATTATCCTGGTATATCTATAACCCGCTGTATTATCCTGGTATATCTATAACCCGCTGTATTATCCTGGTATATCTATAACCCGGTGTATTATCCTGGTATATCTATAACCCGGTGTATTATCCTGGTATATCTATAACCCGGTGTATTATCCTGGTATATCTATAACCCGCTGTATTATCCTGGTATATCTATAACCCGGTGTATTATCCTGGTATATCTATAACCCGGTGTATTATCCAGGTGTATCTATAACCCGTTGTATTATCCCGGTGTGTCTATAACCCGGTGTATTATCCCGGTGTATTATCCCGGTGTATCTATAACCCGGTGTATTATCCCGTTGTATTATCCCGGTGTATCTATAACCCGGTGTATTATCCCGGTGTATTATCCCGGTGTATCTATAACCCGGGGTATTATCCCGCTGTATTATCCTGGTATATCTATAACCCGGTGTATTATCCTGGTATATCTATAACCCGGTGTATTATCCTGGTATATATATAACCCGCTGTATTATCCTGGTATATCTATAACCCGGTGTATTATCCTGGTGTATCTATAACCCGTTGTATTATCCCGGTGTATCTATAACCCGGTGTATTATCCCGCTGTATTATCCTGGTATATCTATAACCCGCTGTATTATCCTGGTATATCTATAACCCGGTGTATTATCCTGGTATATCTATAACCCGGTGTATTATCCAGGTGTATCTATAACCCGTTGTATTATCCCGGTGTATCTATAACCCGGTGTATTATCCTGGTATATCTATAACCCGGTGTATTATCCTGGTATATCTATAACCCGCTGTATTATCCTGGTATATCTATAACCCGGTGTATTATCCTGGTATATCTATAACCCGGTGTATTATCCCGGTGTATCTATAACCCGGGGTATTATCCCGGTGTATTATCCCTGTGTATTATCCTGGTATATCTATAACCCGTTGTATTATCCCGGTGTATCTATAACCCGGTGTATTATCCCGGTGTATTATCCCGGTGTGTCTATAACCCGGTGTATTATCCCGGTGTATCTATAACCCGTTGTATTATCCCGGTGTATCTATAACCCGGTGTATTATCCCGGTGTATTATCCCGGTGTATCTATAACCCGGTGTATTATCCCGGTGTATTATCCCGGTGTATCTATAACCCGGTGTATTATCCCGGTGTATTATCCCGGTGTGTCTATAACCCGTTGTATTATCACGGTGTATCTATAACCCGGGGTATTATCCCGCTGTATTATCCCGGTGTATTATCCTGGTATATCTATAACCCGGTGTATTATCCCGGTGTATCTATAACCCGTTGTATTATCACGGTGTATCTATAACCCGGGGTATTATCCCGCTGTATTATCCCGGTGTATTATCCTGGTATATCTATAACCCGTTGTATTATCCCGGTGTATCTATAACCCGGTGTATTATCCCGGTGTATTATCCCGGTGTATCTATAACCCGGGGTATTATCCCGCAGTATTATCCCGGTGTATGGCGTCAGACTGCGGGTGAAGGGTGATCACAAGCGTCCATAAACATTGCATTGTTTTTAAAAGCTACATGGAAAGGTTTTAAGTATCCGAGAGATAATCTGACTTGTGGCAGAAGATAGTAATCTCCTTGGAATCGATGACTTAGAGAATCTTGCTACTTGCAGTCCAAGATGGTTTATATTTGCGTTTAAAATATGGTCATTGCGCAAGATTTCTGCGGGTAAATGAAATGTACGCAGTTAATAAATTTGTGCGTAATAAACATGTCACTCCAAGGTACACTGAAACATACACATCTGGAGGAAATGCTCCAATATGTCAACAACAAACATAGGATAGGTAATTTAACCCTTACTCACCCCCATTTGCCAGGTCGCGGTTTCTGTTTAACATCCCATAAAAGTCTATGGGAAATATATGTTACTGCATAACTTCCAAACAGCTGGAGATATTTCAATAATATTTGGTCACATGTTACTTATATGTCCACTTAAAATATAGGATAGTTAATTTTAACCCTTAACTACCCCCATTTGTGAGGGTCAGGGTTTTTGTTTAAAGTCCCATGCAAATCTATGGGAAATGTATGTTACCACATAACTTCTGTGCGGCTGGAGATATTTCAATACCTGGAACACATATTACAGGTCGGGATATGAGGTCGCGTAATGAAGACGGGAACAGGATATGAGGTCTGGATGTGAGGTTGGGATATGAGGTCGAGATAGGAGGTCAAGATAGGAGGACGGGATATGAGGATGGGATATGAGGTCAAGATAGGCGGTCAGGATATGGGGACAGGATATGAGGTCGGGATAGGAGGTCGGGATGTGAGGTCGGGATATGAGTACGGGATAGGAGGACAGGATATGAGGTCGAGATAGGAGGATGGAATAGTAGGTCACGATATGAGGTCGAGATATGAGGACGGGATATGAGGTTGATATATGAGGACGGGATGTGGGGTTGGGATATGACAACAATATATGAGGACGGGATATTAAGGCAAAAGCTTCCTCCTTTGTGGATTTTCGGATCAGAAAGGAAAAACAGGGCAATGTCGGGTGCTCAGCTAGTAGATTATAAAATATCTAGAAAATTTTACAATAAACAAAGTTCCCTATAAAATAAATGTCCACAAAATGTGTTTAAAGTGGTATTCCAGGAAAACCTTTTTTATATATATATATATATATATATATATATATATATATATATATATATATATATATATATCTCAACTGGCTCCAGAAAGGAAAACAAATTTGTAAATTACTTCTATTAAAAAAATCTTAATCCTTTCAATAATTATCAGCTGCTGAAGTTGAGTTGTTATTTTCTGTCTGGCAACAGTGCTCTCTGCTGACACCTCTGCTTATCTCGGGAACTGCACAGAGTAGAAGAGGTTTGCTATGGGGATTTGCTTCTACTTGGACAGTTCCCGAGACAGGTGTAATCAGAGAGCACAGAAAAGAACAACTCAACTTCAGCAGCTCATAATTACTGAAAGGATTAAGATTTTTTTAATAGAAGTAATTTACAAATCTGTTTAACTTTCTGCAGCCAGTTGATAAATAAAAAAAAGTTTTTTCCTGGATAACCCCTTTAAAGGGGTACTCCAATGGAAACATTTTTTTTTTAAATCCACTGGTGACACAAAGTTAAACAGATTTGTAAATTACTTCTATTAAATCTTAATCCTTAATCCTTCCAGTATTTATCAGCTGCTGTATACTACAGAGAAAGTACTTTTATTTTTGAATTTCTTATCTGTCTGACCACAGTGCTCTTTGCTGACACCTCTGACTGTATCAGGAACTGTCCAGAGCAGGAAGGGCATGTGAATTTGCTTGTACTCTGGACAGTTCCTGAAATAGACAGAGGTGTCAGCAGAGAGTACTGTGGTCCGACAGAAAGGAAATTCAAACGGCAAATAACTTCCTGTGGAGCATACAGCAGCTGCTAAGTACTGAAAGGATTAAGATTTTTAAATAGAAGTAATTTACAAATCTGTTAAACTTTCTGGAACCAGTTGATTTAAAAAAATTTGATTTCCACTGGAGTACCCCTTTATACCTATAAAACTTGCCAATCATAGTTATGTAAGTTATTTTTGTTGTGTATGGGGGCAGTCCTTGATATAACTATGCAGGATTTAAGTCAGAGGGGAGTTAAAGGGGTACTCTGGTGGAAAACTTTTTCTTTAAATCAACTGGTGCCAGAAAATGAAATGGATTTGTAAATTACTTTTGTTAAAAATTCTTAATCCTTCCAGTACTTATTAGCGGCTGTATACTACAGAGGAAATTCTTTTCTTTTTTATTTCTTTTCTGTCACGACCACAGAGCTCTGTGCTGACACCTCTGTCCATTTTAGGAACTGTCCAGAGCAGGATAGATTTGCTATGTGTATTTTCACCTGCTCTGGACAGTTCCTGACATGGACAGAGGTATCAGCAGAGAGCACTGTGGTCATGACAGAAAAGAAATCCAAAAAAGTTTTCCACCAAAGTATCCTTTTAAAGGGGATTATCCAGGATTAGAATAACATAACTGATTTATTTCAAAAATAGCACCACACTGATGTTCAGGTGATGTGTGGTATTACAGTTCAGCTTCATTCACTTCAAAGAAGTCAAGACACAAGAACTGAGGGCAGAAATGTTGTTAATTCTTAAAGGAAGCAGTTGTATTTATTAATAAATTTTTGTAATCCTGGATAACTCCTTGTTTTTGGAGGCGGTGGGAGGAGGCGGATATACTGCTGTTTGTATATGGCCGCCTAACAAGTTCTCCATTGTACCTTGCTCCATATGGGCAGTGCAGGCAGCTCATTGTATTGTACAAGGTGCAGTGTATGAAATGAAGATGGAGGGGGGCGTCTGTAGGGTGATGGAGGGGGGGCATCTGTATGATGAAGGGGGGTCTGGATGATGATGGAGGGCGGGGTCTGGATGATGATGGAAGAGGGGCGTCTGTATGATAACGGGGGGGGGGGTCTGGATGATGACAGGGGATATTGACAGGGGGTGATGATGACAGGGGGGTCTGGATGATGACAGGGGAGATGATAATGGGGGGTCTGGATAGGCTTATACCCAAGTCATTATGTTTTCCCAGGATTTTGGGGTGAAATTAGGGGCCTCGGCTAGGGCTGGGCGGTATACCGGTTCATACCGAATACCGAAATTTTTGTGCTGCACAATATGAATTTTAACCCATACCGCAATACCGGTTTGGCCTCTCCCCCTTGGGAATGAATTAATTATCAGCCCAGCGCTGCGCTGTCCCCATCAGGGAACTACTCACATGTCACCCGCGAGCGCTGTTCTGCCCCCCCCCCCAATTAATTATCAGCCCAGCACTGTCCCCATCAGGGTAAATACTCACATGTCACCCGCAAACGCTGCCTTCCTCTTCCTCCTGTTTGTTGCGGCCGCCGGCGTTGACATTCTATACTGTGCGGTATCCCTATGCCCGGGCTGCGAAAAATAAACAAAATAAACTTTAACTCACTTCCCGTTGGTCCGGTACCGGCCTCACCTGCTTCTTGGGGATGGGAACGTCGGACAGCCGTCAGCCTATCACCGGCCTCAGCAATGTTCCGCCTAGGTCGGTGATAGGCTGAGCCCACTGTCATGTAAGAAGCTGGCCAGAGCTCCTTACATGACAGTGGGCTCAGCCTATCACCGGCCGAGGCGGAACATCGCTGCGGCTGGTGATAGGCTGACGGCTGTCCCACGTTCCTGTCTCCATCGTAAGGCTGACGTAGGAACATGCGTTAGTTTATTTTGTTTATCTTTTGCAGCCCGGGCATAGGGATACAGCATAGTATAGAGTGTCAGTGCCAGTGGGGGCAGTGCTGGGCTGATAATTAATTTGGGGGGGAGGGGAGGAGGAGGAAATACCGTTATATACCGTGGAACCCCCAAAAGTTACAAAAATACCGTGATACACACATTTGGTCATACTGCGCAGCCCTAGCCTCGGCTTATATTCGGGTTGGCTTATACTCGAGTATATACGTTATAAGCAATATTTGGTTGTACTAAGCCATTGTAAGCAATATGATAATTTTACAGGAACAAGACACAAGAGATAAGGTTCTATTTCCAATGAAAACCCTGTGAGTCATCTATTAGGTACAATGCAGTGATATATTTCCATGGTGACCTTTGTTGCTCTAAAGAGTAATTGATCCATGTAGGGCTTCTCGTGAAGAAAATTTCAAAGTTCACACTTGGCACATACATCTTTGTCTATAACTCTCCTAGACCATAGTGAAGACAGTCAGCAGATGCTCAGCTATTTATTCATTATTCTCCTCCTTTTGATGCGTTCTGATCTAACAGATGGATATGTCATAAATGTTAAAGGGGTTGTCTGGGAAATCCTTCTTTGATCTAAATGTAGCCAGGATGAAGTAAAAACAAAAAACCCTGTACTCAGCTTCCCTGCTCCCTCGCCCCTTAGCTAAACCGGGCTGAGGCCAGTCACTGTATTGTGCCATCTATTTGTTATTCTTCCTGGAAATGTATGAATAAATTGACAGCTTGATGTAAAGTTTTTTTTCTACAACATTCTTTATAAAGTACCTATCATTTTTATCAGCCACGACCATAAACTTTAAGTTGTATAGTTTCCTGACTTCATACATAAAGCATGTGAACATAGTATGGAACCCGCATAGTCAATCCAGTAAGGATAATGATCATGCAAAAAGAATGGAAGTCAAATTATACCACTAAGACTTCCCTTTAAAAATAAAATAACAATACACTTAAATCATACTCAGAAAGACTGCCAATTCCTTAACAGTAGTATGGTCTTCAGAGTAATGTCATACTCGTTTGGACATCAACGTCTCCATCTGTTGCATAGAGTTCAGTTCTGCCAGCCACTCTAGGAGGGAGGAAGGTGTGGAAGACTTTCCAATGTCTGGGGGTTACTTGTCTGGCCTCCTGCAGGAAAAAAAGGAGTACACTTCTCTTCTGCACTGATACCGCACCTATTAGAATAGCAGGGGGAGGAGACCATCGCATCCTATCACAATTTACCCAGGTGTAGAGATGGTTCAGTGCAGACCAGAAACGGAGAAATTAATTTACACATTCACTAAATGTCCACCAAATATGGAGGTGCGTACCTACCTCCCCCTCCATCATCAACAATCCACAGAGTTAAGAGAAAACATCTGTTGCCATTTTTATTAGGCGTTCGGTATTAAAATGACAAAAGCTTATACTTTTATTCCTGCAGCAAGAGATGGTAGACTTACAGCGGGGCCAAAAAGTATTTAGTCAGCCACCAATTGTGCAAGTTCTCCAACTTAAAAAGATAAGAGAGGCCTGTAATTTTCATCATAGGTAAACCTCAACTATGAGAGACATAATGAGAAAAAAATCCATAAAATCACATTGTCTGATTTTTAAAGAATTTATTTGCAAATTACGGTGGAAAATACGTATTTGGTCACCTACAAACAAGTAAGATTTCTGGCTCTCACAGACCTGTAACTTCTTCTTTAAGAGTCTCCTCTGTCCTCCACTCGTTACCTGTATTAATGGCACCTGTTTGAACTTGTTATTGTCACGATTCGGCTTCCAGGTAGTGGATCCTCTGTGTCAGCGAGGGATTGGCGTGGACCGTGCTAGTGGACCGGTTCTAAGAGGCTACTGGTGTTCACCAGAGCCCGCCGCAAAGCGGGATGGTCTTGCTGCGGCAGTAGCAACCAGGTCGTATCCACTAGCAACGGCTCTACCTCGCTGACTGCTGAGAAGGCGTGGGACAGAAGGACTAGGCAGAGGCAAGGTCAGACGTAGCAGAAGGTCGGGGGCAGGCGGCAAGGTTCGTAGTCAAGATGGATAGCAAGGGTTCAGGTAACACAGGCTTTGGACACACTAAACGCTTTCACTGGCACAAGGCAACAAGATCCGGCAAGGGAGTGCAGGGGCAGGGAGCAGATATAGTCAGGGAGCAGGTGGAAGCCAATTAAGCTAATTGGGCCAGGCACCAATGATTGGTGCACTGGCCCTTTAAGTCTCAGAGAGCTGGCGCGCGCGCGCCCTAGAGAGCGGAGCCGCGCGCGCCAGCACATGACAGCAGGGGACCGGGACGGGTAAGTGACCTGGGATGCGATTCGCGAGCGGGCGCGTCCCGCTGTGCGAATCGCATCCCCGACGGCCATGACAGTGCAGCGCTCTCGGTCAGCGGGACTGACCGGGGCGCTGCAGGGAGAGAGACGCCGTGAGCGCTCCAGGGAGGAGTGGGGACCCGGAGCGCTAGGCGTAACAGTACCCCCCCCTTAGGTCTCCCCTTTTCTTTGTCCGGTAACTGCCTCCCCTGGGATGAGGACACCGGGAAAGAATGGAGGGTTTCCTCAACGGCAGGCAGTACAGCAGGAGTGGGAATGGGGAGGGAGGGCAAAGCCTGGCACGGGGCAGTGAGTCACCAGGACGGGGGCCATGAGGAGGCACTGAGGCTTGCCTGACGGGACTGGGAGGGGGGGAGAGGCACTTCCTATGGCAGGCAGAGTCCCAGTTCTTGATCTCCCCGGTGGTCCAATCAAGGGTGGGAGAATGAAGCCGGAGCCATGGCAGACCGAGGAGGACCTCAGAGGTACAGTTGGGAAGGACGAATAACTCAATCCTTTCGTGGTGGGGTCCAATAGACATCAGGAGGGGTTCTGTGCGGTAACGCACGGTGCAATCCAATCTGACTCCGTTGACCGCGGAAATGTAGAGCGGCTTGACGAGACGGGTCACCGGGATGCTGAATTTATTCACAAACGACTCCAAAATAAAATTCCCAGAGGCACCAGAGTCCAAGCAGGCCACGGCAGAGAGGGAGGAGTTGGCTGAAGGAGAAATCCGCACGGGCACCGTGAGACGTGGAGAAGCAGACTTAGAACCAAGAGACGCCACACCCACGTGAGCTGGGTGCGTGCGTGCGTTTCCCAGACGTGGAGGACGGATAGGGCAATCCACCAAGAAATGCTCGGTACTGGCACAGTAAAGACAGAGATTTTCTTCCCTACGGCGATTCCTCTCTTCCTGGGTCAGGCGAGACCGATCCACTTGCATGGCCTCCTCGGCGGGAGGCCCAGGCGTAGATTGCAACGGATACTGTGGGAGAGGTGCCCAGAGATCTAAGTCTTTTTCCTGGCGGAGCTCTTGGTGTCGCTCAGAAAAACGCATGTCAATGCGGGTAGCCAAATGGATGAGTTCTTGCAGGTTGGCAGGAATCTCTCGTGCGGCCAGCACATCCTTGATGCGACTGGATAGGCCTTTTCTAAAGGTCGCGCAGAGAGCCTCGTTATTCCATGATAACTCGGAAGCAAGAGTACGAAATTGGATGGCGTACTCGCCCACTGAAGAATTACCCTGGACCAGGTTCAACAGGGCAGTCTCGGCAGAAGAAGCTCGGGCTGGCTCCTCGAAGACACTCCGGACTTCAGCGAAGAAGGACTGGACTGTGGCTGTGGCAGGATCATTGCGGTCCCAGAGCGGTGTGGCCCAAGACAAGGCCTTTCCTGAAAGAAGGCTTACTACGAACGCCACCTTAGACCGTTCTGTAGGAAACAAGTCCGACAACATCTCCATATGCAGGGAACACTGAGACAAAAATCCACGGCAGAGTTTAGAGTCCCCATCAAATTTGTCCGGCAGGGACAAGCGGAGGCTAGGAGTGGCCACTCGCTGCGGAGGAGGTGCAGGAGCTGGCGGAGGAGATGGTTGCTGCTGTAGCAGAGGCAGAAGTTGCTGTAACGTGGCGGTCAACTGCGACAGCTGCTGTCCTTGTTGGGCAATTTGCTGCGATTGCTGAGCGACCACCGTGGTAAGGTCAGCGAGACTTGGCAGCGGCACCTCAGCGGGATCCATGGCCGGATCTACTGTCACGATTCGGCTTCCAGGTAGTGGATCCTCTGTGTCAGCGAGGGATTGGGGTGGACCGTGCTAGTGGACCGGTTCTAAGAGGCTACTGGTGTTCACCAGAGCCCGCCGCAAAGCGGGATGGTCTTGCTGCGGCAGTAGCAACCAGGTCGTATCCACTAGCAACGGCTCTACCTCGCTGACTGCTGAGAAGGCGTGGGACAGAAGGACTAGGCAGAGGCAAGGTCAGACGTAGCAGAAGGTCGGGGGCAGGCGGCAAGGTTCGTAGTCAAGATGGATAGCAAGGGTTCAGGTAACACAGGCTTTGGACACACTAAACGCTTTCACTGGCACAAGGCAACAAGATCCGGCAAGGGAGTGCAGGGGCAGGGAGCAGATATAGTCAGGGAGCAGGTGGAAGCCAATTAAGCTAATTGGGCCAGGCACCAATCATTGGTGCACTGGCCCTTTAAGTCTCAGAGAGCTGGCGCGCGCGCCCTAGAGAGCGGAGCCGCGCGCGCCAGCACATGACAGCAGGGGACCGGGACGGGTAAGTGACCTGGGATGCGATTCGCGAGCGGGCGCATCCCGCTGTGCGAATCGCATCCCCGACGGCCATGACAGTGCAGCGCTCTCGGTCAGCGGGACTGACCGGGGCGCTGCAGGGAGAGAGACGCCGTGAGCGCTCCGGGGAGGAGCGGGGACACGGAGCGCTAGGCGTAACAGTTATCAGTATAAAAGACACCTGTCCACAACCTCAAACAGTCACACTCCAAACTCCACTATGGCCAAGACCAAAGAGCTGTCGAAGGACACCAGAAACAAAATTGTAGACCTGAACCAGGCTGGGAAGACTGAATCTGCAATAGGCAAGCAGCTTGGTGTAAAGAAATCAACTGTGGGGGCAATTATTAGAAAATGGAAGACATACAAGACCACTTCTAATCTTCCTCGATCTAGGTTCCATGCAAGATTTCTCCCCGTGGTGTCAAAATGATCACGAGAACGGTGAGCAAACATTCCAGAACCTCACGGGGGGACCTAGTGAATGACCTGCAGAGACCTGAGACCAAGGTAACAAAGGCTGCCATCAGTAACACATTACACCGCCAGGAACTCAAGTGCCAGATGTGTCCCCCTGCTTAGGCCAGTACATGTCTGGGCCCGTCTGAAGTTTGCTAGAGAGCATTTGGATGATCCAGAAGATTTTGGGGAGAATGTCATATGGTCAGATGTAACCAAACTAGAACTTTTTGGGAAAAACTCAACTCGTCGTGTTTGCAGGAGAAAGAATGCTGAGATGCATCCAAAGAACACCATACGAACTGTGAAGCATAGGTGTGGAAACATCATGCTTTGGGGCTGTTTTTCTGCTAAGGGACCAGGACGACTGATCCGTGTAAAGAAAAGAATGAATGAGGCCATGTATCATGAGATTTTGAGTGGAAACCTCCTTCCATCAGCAAGGGCATTAAAGATGAAACGTGGCTGGGTCTTTCAGCAAAGGAGTGGCTTCATAAGAAGCATTTCAAGGTCCTGGAGTGGCCTAGCCAGTCTCCAGATCTCAACCCCATAGAAAACCTTTGGAGTGAGTTGAAAGTCCATGTTGCCCAGCGACAGCCCTAAACATCACTGCTCTAGATGAGATCTGCATGGATGAATGGGCCAAAATACCAGCAACATTATGTGAAAACATTGTGAAGACTTAAAGAAAACATTTGACCTCTGTCATTGCAAACAAAGGGTATGTAACAAAGTATTGAGATGAACTTTTGTTATTGACCAAATACTTATTTCCCACCATAATTTGCAAATAAATTCTTAAAAAATCATACAATATAATGTTATGGATTTTTTCCCCATTATGTCACTCATAGTTGAGGTATACCTATGATGAAAATTACAGGCCTCTCTCATCTTTTTAAGTGGGAGAACGTGCACAATTGGTGACTGACTAAATACTTTTTTGCCCTACTGTATGAGTAAAAACAAAATCTAATGACTCCAACATCACCTCTCTTTGACTCCCACAAGAACAGTGCCAGGGTGGCCAGCTCCCTCCTCTCCAGCAACTGGGCATATAGAAGAAGCACCACATGGCATGATGGCTTGGATTTTGTTGGAGGCAAGTGAGCCTAGCAGGATGAAGCCACACACCGGGGGACTCTTTACCAGGAAAGGAAGCCAGGGGTCTGATCCCGGTATCCTCCATAAGATTCCTGATTCATACAGAGAAGGAGCGTGATACGCCCAATACCCTGGGAGAATTCAAAGCAATAGGAAGGGCTTGTTTATCAAATACAGTTAAAGCCTGTCTTTCCCAAGAGCTGAGTATTTCTAAAGTGGTATACAAGACAGTAAAGGAGCAAGGTCTATGAGCAGGGGGAAAGCCAAAGAAAATGAGTTTGGGGGGACCCTACCCACTCCACCTCCAACCAGACCCACTATTTGAAGCTGCCATGGTGGAAGCAGTGGAGGATATACGGCAACAGAGATGCTTTTAGGATATCTCGCTAGGTAGAGTAACCACAAGCCAAGCTTGAGGCCCACACAAAAAGTGTTATCAGGGATTTAAAGAGATTATCCACCATAATGTGATTTTAGCACCTACCTGCCAGACAGTAATGGACATGCTTAAGAAGGATCTGCTCTTGTCTTTGGGTTAAATGGCTATGATGTGAGATTACCATAACACTGTGGCTTTCTTTTTGTGAACCTCAGTATTTCCTGTTGAAGTTTTTTTTTTTTTTTTTACTACAAATCCCAGAATTCTAATTTCCTACTTCCCACACATCAGCCACTCCACCCATTTGAACAACAAACAAGCTAGATTCAATGAAATAGGTCAGTGCTTTCTAATCAGTGTTCCTCCGGCTGTTGCTAATTCCCTGTGGTCGCTCCACCCATTGAAGCAGACTTGACTAGTGATTTCAGGTCTCGGCCGCACTGCATCCTGGGAAATACCTGAGACAGGAGTAATTTCGTATGTTGTTAAAAAATGCACATCCAGAGCAAAGATCACATAAGAATACGAGACCAGCCGTAAGAGACAGGTACAGACAGTATATTATGAACTATGCTAACTTTACAGCCCCTGTAGCATAGTCAAATAAAAAAAAATATCCTGGAATACCCCTTTAAACACCCTTAAAAACAAGAGAAGAATGCAAAAAGGGAGTTATACAGGAAATGGGGTAACATATTTGTTTTAATAGAATAAATCTGTAATCACCAAACAAAAAAAGGCAATTAAATAATCAAGGAAATTTAGCCATTCAATGCTTTACATACAAATATCCCCCAAAAAACATAGAACAGATAACAGTGTAATAATCAAACAACATGATACTTTATTAGATAAAAACAATAATACAAGTAAAAACATCAGCATCCCTTTCCCACCCACTAAAAACACAACACTCTCATGGGGGAAGTATTGGATACATATATTAGGTGGATGTGATCAACACGTAATGAGCTGCAATAACATGACAACGCACACACACACACAAATATATATATATATGTATATATATAGAGAGAGAGAGATAGATATATACACATACACATGGCATAAATAACTAAACAATGTGCAAGTGCAGTAAAGTGCATGAAGTGCAGCCGTGTAGAAATGCAGTGCCAAGCCAAAATACCAACCACAATGTCTGCCATGTTAAGAGACAATTCCTGGAGTTGTCTCTTAACATGGCAGACATTGTGGTTGGTATTTTGGCTTGGCACTGCATTTCTACACGGTGGCACTTCATGCACTTTACTGCACTTGCATTTTGTTTAGTTATTTATGCCATGTGTATGGACATTGCTCAAAATAATAAAGGGAACACTTAAAGAGTAGCTCCCACCATCCTTTTTTTTTTTTTTCTGTCCCTGCCTATTGGCCATCTATCCCTAACCCCCTCCCTGCCTTTAAATTTTTTTTTAAACTATATTAAAAAAGCCTTTTTGTCTGCCTGGTAGTGTGCTCACTATAAGGCAGACTTCCCCAGCAGGCACGACGTCACTGATGCTTGCTGGGGGGGCACACTTCCGCCCTTAGTTAATCTATACAGGGTTCCTCCATCTGTTTCACCACTACATCTTCCAGCTTGCCCTGATATCTATTGGCTGTCAGGGCATGCTGGGAGTTGTAGTGGTGAAGCAACTGGAGGAACCCTGTGTTGAAACCAATATCTCTTGTTATGGCCGCTACCCCGAACTCCGCCACGCAACCCGTTCTACCCACGAAGTCCCCCTCCCCCCGTCGCCGCCGCTCAAGCTACTTTACCCACCCCACCCCAAAAATCAGTTACCAAAATGCAGGGGTGCAGGGTCATGAGGCAGTAGCAGCATCTGCCGGGAGGCAGGGCCGGCATTCCGGGCCAGGGAGCCAATGGGCACGCATCCTCTGTGCTCTCAGCTCACTCCCTGCCTGTCTGATTTACAGGCAGGGAGTGAGCGCAGGCTGATTGGCTGACTGAATTAGGACCGATTGCCCAGCCGGCATCGTTCCTAATTCAGTCGTGACGTCACAGCAGGCTGCAGCTGGCCACTAGGAGGGAGACCCCTAGTGGCTGGTTTTCAAATATAAAATACACTATTTTAATAAATAAAAAAATAAAAAATGTAAAGTATATTAGAGATATGTTGTAGTACATAAGTACTACAACATATCCAAAAAAAAGGTTGGTGACAGTGCCCATTTAAAAAACACAATGTAACTCCAAGTCAATCCCACTTCTGTGAAATCACACTGTCCACTCAGGAAGCAACACTGATTGACAATCAATTTCACATGCTGTTGTGCAAATGGAACAAACAACAGGTGGAAATTATAGGCAGTTAGCAAGACACCCCCAGTAAATAAGTGGTTCTTCAGGTGGTGACCACTGACCACTTCTCAGTTCCTATGCTTCCTGGCTGATGTTTTGGTCACTTTTGAATGCTGGTGGTGCTTTCACTCTAGCGGTAGCATGAGACGAAGTCTACAACCCACACAAGTGGCTCAGGTAGTGCAGCTCATCCAGGATGGCACATCAATGCGAGCTGTGGCAAGAAGGTTTGCTGTGTCTGTCCGCATAGTGTCCAGAGCATGGAGGCGCTACCAGGAGACAGGCCAGTACATCAGGAGACGTGGAGAAAGCCTTAGGAGGGCGACAACCCAGCAGCAGGACCGCTACCTCCGCCTTTGTGCAAAGAGGAGCAGGAGGAGCACTGCCAGAGCCCTGCAAAATGTTCTCCAGCAGGCCACAAATGTGCATGTGTCCACTCAAATGGTCAGAAACAGACTCCATGAGGGTGGTATGAGGGCCCGACATCCACAGGTGGGGGTTGTGCTTACAGTCCAACACCGTGCAGGAGATTTGGCATTTGCCAGAGAACACCAAGATTGGCAAATTCGCCGCTTGTGCCCTGTGCTCTTCACAGATGAAAGCAGGTTCACACTGAGAAGAGTCTGGAGACACCGTGGAGAAGGTTCTGCTCCCTGCAACATCCTTCAGCATGATCGGTTTAGTGCCACCTCAGGGAAAATGAAGAATTACAATATTTGTTTTGCATCTTGTACGGATTAGTCCGCTTTTTTCCAATTCCCAAAATCGTAGCATACCACGGTTTTTGGTCCTTTTGAAACACCGCATTGAAACCGTATGCATTTTTTTAATTTAACATGGGAGTCAGTGGGAACCGTAGAGAACCGTATGTGCATACCGTTCCATCTGGTTTTCACCATACGGTTTTTGACTTTGCACAGTTTTTTTTCTTGGAATTTCAATCAAACAAATGAAACTTTATTCATAATGGAATGAAAAGTTAAAAACGTATACATTTTTTTCTTTAAAAACTAATGCAACCGGACATCATTTTTCAAACCATATATAGGTTAAAAATTGTACACAAGTTTTGATACCGTTTAGTCAGGTTTTGAGGAATCTGTTCTTCATCAAAAACCTGATACGGGAACTATATTGCAAAAACTTGTGAATGCAGCCTTAGATAGCTGTTAGGACAAGGAGACACATAGTGCCTTTCATATATCTGTCTGTGCTTCCATAACAGAAAGATTTTATTTTACTCTTTAATGCAAAGAGTCATGGAAGTGTTTCCAAGCCACTGAAGGGCTGAAACGCCTCTTTTCTCCCCCTTACATGCCTGTCTCTGCTTGATTGGCAGTCAGCTGGAAGCCGAGCCATGACTATTAGTCTAACAGGAACAACGTTATCTGGATATGGGAATTACAGCTGACAGATTCCCAAAAGTATTAATATCTATGTTTAGCCCAGAAGCTAAATCGTGGAGCTCAGGTCCTAATCATTCTGCTTCCATTAGTTACCGATGAATATTCCTTCTGATCTGTCAGCTTTCCTTTGATCACTGTGTTTGAAGACAATTTGTATGGATTAGAGACTTCCTGCATCACTAGGAAAGCACAGCTGTTTTTAGATAATAATTTATTTTCAAAGTCTCATGTGTCTAAGTAATTGTATAGCATTGGGAGCAGATTTCTGCTGACAGTACCAGAGGGAGTTTGGATCTCCGTAGTGAGTTGTACTACTGGGGATAGGCCATTTTTACCCCTGCAGGCACTGAGAGGCCCTGCACTGTGAGTTTGCGTGACCTTCCTCTTTATGGATTAGCTTTTGTTACTAATAGATGCTCTGTTTCACAATGGCAGCACATAGGGCCCTATTACAGGGAGTGATTATGTAAGGCTGGTGGTTGTCATCTGATGGCACTCACCACTGCCAGGCTGTGATCGCTGCTCCACCTCCATGCCGACTGGCTTGCAGTTCCTCCTCTGGCCTCTTGCTTGCCGGCCTCCATAGCTGCAGCTCCTGGTCGTCCCCTTAAGGACCACATCCATACACTGGCTGCAATATAAAGGGCCAGTTTAAAGGGTCTTTAATGGGGTCTCCAACTATTCCTGCCTGGCATTTCCTATTTAATGCTGTTCCACCCGCTCACCTGTGTCTGCGCAATATTGTGGTTTTGCCATAATAAAGGTGTGTGGTTTATGATAAGCTATTCTGCATCCAACCTGTGACTTTTAAACTGCATACAAAATGAGTGTTGTCTCTTTTCCCAGGTTGCAGTCCGGCTTGAGACATTACATCACGAGTCAGGTGTTTAAAGGACAAGTATCATGGTACTTGATACATCCAAGGACTGGGGCCCCCCGCAATCTCCTGTTTGGAGGCCCGGCTCTCCTTCACAGTGGCTCGTCACACCCCCTGCCTGAAGTGGGGGCCGCCACGCCCCCCTCCATATAGCTCAATCGGAGAGCCATTCGGCAATGTTCGACTCTCCCATAGAGCTATATGAAGGGGGTATGGCAGCCTCTGCTTCAGCCAGGGGGGCCATGACATGCCACTGTGAAAGAAAGCCGGGGCTCCAAACAGGAGATTGCGGGGGGCCCCAGTGCTCAGACCCCCCGTGACCTAACACTTGTCCCCTATCCTTTGAATAGGGGATACGTTTTTTACCATGATACTTGTCCTTTAAAGGAAAACTGTCAGCAAGTTCACCCACGCTAAACCCTAATACATTGGGTTATAGTGTGTGTGAACAGGAGTCTGTAACGTGCTCACTTACTTAGTAAAGTTTTGTTTTGTCCGAGTTTGTGTCCTCTAAAGTGTCCGCCATCCATCCCGGTTTTGCAAACAGCAGGCAGGCCCGCCAGCGGCAATCTTACTTTGTGTTCCGGAGACAGGCGCCCAAAGCCCGCCCCCCTTGTTGAATATACATTTTTTGCTTCTCCACGTCCTAATGGCGTGGAGTTATCTGGCCACCTAAGCGCTGTGCATTGTCTTCCAAGCGCCTGCACAGTTTTGCGGCGCAGTGCAGTCCTGAGGATGCACAGCTCTTACCTCATCAGGACAGAGAGCTGGGTAAAAAAAAAAAAAGACAGAAAGAGCGCTGTGCTTACGGGGTGAATAACTCCACGTCATCAGGACGTGGAGAAGCAAAAAACTAATATGCAACAAGGGGGGTGGGCTTCAGGCGCCTGCCTCTGGAACACAAAGCGAGATTGCCGGCGGGGGACCCGCCTGCTGCGTGCAAAACCGGGATGGATGGCGGACACTTTAGAGGACGCAAACTCAGCCAAAACAAAACTTTACTAAGTAAGTGAGCATGTTACAGACTCCTGTTCACACACCTTATAACCCAATGTATTGGGTTTAGCGTGGGCGAAATTGCTGACAGTTTTCCTTTAAAGAAGGTCTGTCTGCTTCAATGGGTAGAGCGACCACTGGGTGAGAGGGAGATCATTCTGCAGGGAATTGTAGTTTGGCAACAGCTGGAGGCACCCTGGTTAGAAAACACTGATCTATTGTTTACAGCATAGCATAAGAGCTCAGGTGTGCTTCAATAGGTGGGGTGGCTGATGTGTGGGAGGGAGAAAAGTGACCTCACACTCAGGGCTGTGGAGTCGGTAGATAAATGTTCCGACTTTTTGTACTTCCGACTCCGACTCCCCGACTCCAACTCCTCTGTATTAATAAGCAAATGTATTTTATACATTCCTTGAAGGAAAGAAAGGCAACATACATGTCATTACCACAGGACTACTGGCTGGGAAGCCAACAGTCTACTGTATTGAACAGTTTGTGTGCTGATCTGCTGCTGAAGATAGGACAATGGGAGGATCCAGGAAGGGGCATTTATTATAAAACATGATTTCCCTAGTAGAATCATATAGTTATGTTTAAAGGGGTACTCCGCCTGTAGACATCTTATCCCCTATCCAAAGGATAGGGGATAAGATGTCAGATCGCCGGGGTCCCGTTTTTTTTTTTTTCCAATCTAAATTTAGTAGGAGTCGGTGTCAGTGCATTGTTTGCCGACTCCGACTCCAGGTACCCAAAATTTCGTCCGACTCCTCGACTCCGACTCCACAGCCCTGCTCACACTTCCAACCAAGGAATCATGGGACTTGTAGTTGAGGGGAGGAAACTCCAACAGGAAGTAACCGTTTCACAAAAAGCTAGCTAAAGTGTTATGGTAATCTCACAACATAGCCATTTAGCCCCAAGACAAGCACTGACCCTTCCTAAGCATGTCCATTACTGTCTGGCAGGTAAGTACTAAAATCACCTTATTGTATATGCCTCGAACTGAGTCTCACTCCATTAGGACCATTAAAATTCATGGCCATTGGCCTCCGTTCCAGTATATGCCGGCCTCCCTATTCAGCAGAATGAGGACGAATGGGTCTAATGAAAGCCCTAACACAGCATGGACCACAGCCTAATCTCATATTTACTTAAATCAACCATTTCTAGATTTAGTATTTCTTTACACAGTCTGTCTGTGGAAGTCGTATTTCAGCCTGTATTTTATTTAATGTTTTTTTTATTCACAGGGACTTAATAACCAGAACTATGGCAAATTTTAAAGGGCATGCACTGCCAGGGAGCTTTTTCCTCCTATTTGGTCTTTGGTGGTCAGTGAAGTACCCGCTGAAGTATGCCTGCAGGAAAAATAAGAAGATTTGCTTTTTTGGGTCAAAAGTTGGATTTCAGCGCGTTGAAGTCATAGAAGGAGCAGTGAAGGCAATCTTTGCTTTGATAGGTAAGTGCTTCCATTCTATTTTCTCTTTAGGTTTGTAGGTAAAAATATTTCAGTAATGTCAGGTTGACCAGTCCTGAGGTCGTCATATATTTGCACTTAAACAATAGAAAGGCTGTATGGACATGCGCCAAGAACAGCTTTTCATACATTTTCTGCTACTTGCACCATTTTCTCATGGGTCAGTCACAGCCAGGATATGTGATGCAGAAATGCAGTCTGGGTAGGGAACTTTTATTATAAGGAAAGGTTGCAGGGAAGAGCAGGTTAAAGGGGTAGTCTGCTGCTAAATATCTTTCCCCCTATCCCCTATCCAAAACGTTGGGTTCCGGCAGCAGTCGTGACATCACTCCACGCCCCCTCCATTCATGCATGCAGGTGCTGAGCAGATAGGGAATAAGATGCCTAGATCTTTTGGATAGGGGAGGAGATACCTGGTGGCGGAGTACCCCTTTCAAGGGGTACTCCGGTGAAAAACTTTATTTTTTTTTTAAATCAACAGGTGCCAGAAAGTTAAACAGATTTGTAAATTACTTCTATTAAAAAATATTAATCCTTCCTGTACTTATTAGAAGCTGAATACTACAGTGGAAATTATTTTCCGTTTGAAACACAGAGCTGTCTGCTGACATCATGAGCACAGTGCTCTCTGCTGACATCTCTGACCATTTTAGGAACTGTCCAGAGTAAAAGGAAATCCCCATAGCAAACATATGCTGTTCTGGGCAGTTCCTAAAATGGACAGAGATGTCAGCAGAGAGCACTGTGCTCATGCTGTCAGCAGACAGCTCTTTGTTTCAAAAAGAAAAGAATTTCCACTGTAGTATTCAGCAGCTAATAAGTACAGGAAGGATAAAGATTTTTTAATAGAAGTCATTTACAAATCTGTTTAACTTTCTGGCACCAGTTGATTTATAAAAAAAAAGTTTTTCACCGGAGTACTCCTTTAAGGCCTTGTTCACGCGACAGAAGTTCTGAGCAGAATCCGGCAAAAAAAATCCTGCTCAGAGATTCCATTGCAGCATTGCTTTTAATGGGATTCTGCTGCACTATGAACACTGCAGTGTTTTTGCGCTGGAAAAAAACAATTCTTTATGTGGAGTCTGCTTTGAAATATATTGCTGTCTATGAAGACAGCGCATTTCCAAATGGTCCAATTTTCCAGCTGGACATTCTGCCAATATTTTGCCGTGTGAACAAAGCCGTGAGGACAAGTCTATTCTTTCTGCGGATGCCAGAATCAGAATTTTCACCATGTGAACAGTTCAGCGGAATCCCATGGAATACAATGGGACTCTGCTGCAGCTGAGTTTCTGTGTGGAATATTCTGGCGTAATTCCGGACTGACATTCTTCCATGTAAAATAAATGGAAATGAATGGCATCCGCTGCTCTCCACCACAGGATACAGTGGGGATCAAAAGTTTGGACACCCCAGGTAAACGTGTATTAATGTGCATAAAGAAGCCAAGGAAACATGGAAAAAAGTGTAAGAGGGTCACCAGCCGGCTGGCGAGCCTCTTACGCTGGTCTCAGAAGAAAGCAAGGTTCACAGCGCTAATGGACATGTTCACATGGCGCTCCGGCTGGAGGTCTGTTGTAATGCTGTGACCGCGCATTGGCGAGTATGCACTGCGGGATTTTGCATTGTGTTCAAGTGCACTATTCCTGTATGAAAATAATCTTTTGTATGAAGAAGTATTGGAAGTAAAAGTGTTAAAGTCCTGGAACACATTTATTGTACAAGTGCTATTTATGCTGGACTGGATATATACTGAGTAGCGTGGAGACTCTCGTTACACCCAGGTGCTATAACTAGAGATGAGCGAACTTACAGTAAATTCGATTCGTCACAAACTTCTCGGCTCGGCAGTTGATGACTTTTCCTGCATAAATTAGTTCAGCTTTCAGGTGCTCCCGTGGGCTGGAAAAGGTGGATACAGTCCTAGGAGACTCTTTCCTAGGAATGTATCCACCTTTTCCAGCCCACCGGAGCACCGGAAAGCTGAACTAATTTACGCAGGATAAGGCATCAACTGCCGAGCCGAGAAGTTCGTGACGAATCAAATTTACTGTAAGTTCGCTCATCTCTAGCTGTAACACACCCGAACTCTTGTTAACATTGTAGTTTCCTGTACTGCAATAAAATTTTTCCATTAATTACTATTAGAAACTGACATAATGGAGTTACAAACAGCAATGCAACCTGATTGTGTGTTTTCTCTCATACTGCATGGGGCCAACCTGATGCCAGTTGTTTCCAAATTCCGCTTCTGCAGAAAGAATTAACCTGTTTATTCTGTCTGTGGACTCCGCGCGGAATGCATAGCTCAGTGTTTCCCAACCCAGTCCTCAAGGAACACCAACATTCCGGGTTTTTTCAGTTACTCCATTGGAATAAGGGAAAACAGGGAAAAATTTTAATCCTGGACTGTTGGTGTGCCTTGAGGACTTGGTTGGGAAACACTGGCATAGCTGTCTATGAGAAGGCGCATTCCTGCGGGGGAGAAGGCGCATTCCTGCGGGGGAGAAGGCGCATTCCTGCGGGTGAAAAGGCGCATTCCTGCGGGTGAGAAGGCGCATTCCTGCGGGTGAGAAGGAGCATTCCTGCGGGTGAGAAGGAGCATTCCTGCGGGTGAGAAGGCGCATTCCTGCGGGTGAGAAGGAGCATTCCTGCGGGTGAGAAGGCGCATTCCTGCGGGGGAGAAGGCGCATTCCCGCGGGGGAGAAGGCGCATTCCCGCGGGTGAGAAGGTGCATTCCCGCGGGTGAGAAGGTGCATTCCCGCGGGTGAGAAGGTGCATTCCCGCGGGTGAGAAGGTGCATTTCCGCGGGTGAGAAGGTGCATTTCCGCGGGTGAGAAGGTGCATTCTTGCAGGTGAGAAGGTGCATTCCCGCAGTTCCCGGAATGTCCGCACTGAGATTTTCCGTGCCGACATTCCGAAGTGTGAACATATTCTTACACTTGCTGGAGATTTCGGGGAGCGCACACAGGTTCCTTGGATCTCTGCAGAAGAGTTTACCTCTACAGAAATCCAGCAAGCCGTTGCGACAGCGAGGGATTTATTTAGACCGGCGTTTGGGACTCCAGTCTTGATAAACCCCCTGTGTGTTTTTTGTTTTGAAGGATGAACTGAGTTCAGAATAATTCATTTAAAAACACAACAAACACACACTGAGATCTGTTTCCACTTTCTTTATATCCTACTCTTACATTACCGTGGGATGTTCGTATATAGAGATGAGCGAACTTCCAGTAATTCGATTCGTCACGAACTTCTCAACTCGACAGTTGCTGACTTTAGCCTGCATAAATTAGTTCAGCTTTCAGGTGCTCCAGTGGGCTGGAAAGTTGGATACAGCCCTAGGAGAGTCTCCAGCCACCGGAGCACCTGAAAGCTGAACTAATTTATGCAGGCTAAAGTCATCAACTGCCGAGCCGTGAAGTTCGTGACGAATCGAATTACTGGAAGTTCGCTCAGCTCTATTTGTATACAATTCTGCATTTCGTTATAATGCACAGCAGCACTGGAGAACACAATGGGACATGGGTGGGGGCTATAATGTTACTATTTTTGTCATTTCTATCAGATGTGTGAACCTCCATTGATTCTCTTTCAGGGATGTTGGCTGAACAGTTTGTACCAGATGGGCCTCATCTCAGATTGTACAACCATGAGGAGAAGCAGTGGAGCCATCTAATGAACTGGCAGCACTCCACCATGTATTTCTTCTATGGCATCTCCGGGGTGGTAGATATCATCACTCATACCACCAAGGCTGTTCCTGTAGCTATGGACAGACTGATGCTGGCGATTGCCGTCTTTGTGGAAGGTATGTTCTGCTTCTACATGGCTGTGATATTTGGTTTGATTTGTACTTAAAGGGGTACTCCGCTGCTGAGCGTTTGGGACAAACTGGAGCTGGCGCTTGGCGCTCGTGATGTCATAGCCCCGCCCCATCATGACATCATGCCCCACCCCCTCAATGCAAGTCTATGGGAGGGGGCGTGACTGCCGTCACGCCCCCTCCCATAGACTTGCATTGAAGGGGCGGGGTCACGATGGGGCTATGACGTCACAAGCTCCCGGTGCTGGCTCCAGCGTTTAGAACATCCCTTTACTGTTTCTTTGTTCTTGTTTCAGGATTCCTATTTTATTACCATGTACATGGCAGACAGGAGCTAGATATGCACGTTCACGTACTCCTCCTATTTGCAATTTTTGGGGGAGCACTGTGCACATTTTTGGAGGTCTTCTTCCGGGGAAACATTATACTTGAATTGTTCAGGTCAAGTCTGTGTATCCTACAAGGCAGCTGGTTCTGGCAGGTAGGTGAAGACCATGAGCTTCTGACATAAGCATTCCAACTATAAGCATTAATAGAAGTACTGTCGAAGTACTGTCAAACCTGTCGAAAAATAATGCTAATATATGTTACTCATTAGTCTTGTGCATGCTTTAAATGTCTTGTTTATGTGTGTAGCATTTGTATTTGGCTAACAAATCCCTTTATTCTGCTGCTCACTCATTCTGACATCCACTGCTCATGAAGGGGTGTGTCCAAGAACTGAACCCGCCCACACTCACCATGCATTCACTTCCTCCTTGCATCTGCTGTACTGTGCTGGATCTCTCCATACAGTTACTGCAGGCTGTTTTGTAACCCCCTCAGGAGTGAGCACAGAAGAGTGCTAGTCCCACCCTTACTTTCTGTACTTAGTCCCAGCCTGTGCTTCAGCTGAGACAGATTAATTGCCTGAACAGTAATGTAAGCTAATAAAATGTGATATTATTGATTTCATATGGTAAATAGCATAAATGGTGGAAAAAAGCAGATTTTATTATAGTAAATAGTATGAGATACGTCCCAGCTACCGTGTTTCCCCCAAAATAAACCCTGCCAGCGGATGGGGGGCTGTAGCAGTGTGGAGGATGGGGGGGGGGGCTGTAGCAGTGTGGAGGATGGGGGGCTGTGGGATGATGGGGGGCTGTAGCAGTGTGGAGGATGGGGGGCTGTGGGAGGATGGGGGGCTGTAGCAGTGTGGAAGATGGGGGGGGGGTGCGGCATCCTCCACACTGCTACAGCCCCCCATCCTCCACACTGCTACAGCCCCCCATCCTCCACACTGCTACAGCCCCCCATCCTCCCACAGCCCCCCATCCTCCACACTTCTACAGCCCCCCATCCTCCACACTGCTACAGCCCCCCCATCCTCCACACTTCTACAGCCCCCCATCCTCCCACAGCCCCCCATCCTCCACAATGCTACAGCCCCCCCATCCTCCACACTGCTACAGCCCCCCATCCTCCCACAGCCCCCCATCCTCCACACTGCTACAGCCCCCCCATCCTCCACACTTCTACAGCCCCCCTATCCTCCCACAGCCCCCCATCCTCCACACTGCTACAGCCCCCCATCCTCCCACAGCCCCCCATCCTCCACACTTCTACAGCCCCCCATCCTCCACACTGCTACAGCCCCCCCATCCTCCACACTTCTACAGCCCCCCATCCTCCCACAGCCCCCCATCCTCCACAATGCTACAGCCCCCCCATCCTCCACACTGCTACAGCCCCCCCATCCTCCCACAGCCCCCCATCCTCCACACTGCTACAGCCCCCCCATCCTCCACACTTCTACAGCCCCCCTATCCTCCCACAGCCCCCCATCCTCCACACTGCTACAGCCCCCCCATCCTCCACACTTCTACAGCCCCCCTATCCTCCCACAGCCCCCCATCCTCCACACCCCTGCAGCCCCCCATAAATAAGCCCTACCCTGAAAATAAGCCCTAGTGTGTTTTTTGGAACTAAAATTAATATAAGACCCGGGCTTATTTTCGGAGAAACACGGTATATGAAATGCTGCCAATAAAAACTACATGGCAGAAAAAGAGCCCTCAGAGAGCCCTGTAGAGGGAAAAATAAAAAAGTTATAGAGGTTAGAATAGGGCAATTAAAAAAAAAAAAGTTTTACTTTCTAAGAAGTAGTTGGATAGTACAAAATCTATGTAAATGTGGGTATTTTTATAATCTTATTGACAAACAGAATAAAGATAACAAGTCAGTATTATCGTCAAGAGTAATGTGTAAAAACTAAACCCCCTAAAAAAGTTGTAAAATAGCATAAACCCAGATCTGCCAATCTACTTGGGAGCAGAGGGCATTGCCACCCTCTTCCCTGGCAAATAACTCACGATGGCGAGCTGCGGGTCTCAGTGCGATCAACAACTTCCGAAATATCTGAGCAACATGTCAGAAGTTGTTTTTAATTGATTTATTAAGCCAATTTACATACATGTTTTGCAGCTTGTTAGGTTTTCAATTGCACATTTCATATTGTACAGCTCTGCTGCCCTCATGTGGTCACAATCAAATATACAGCAATCATTGGCTTTGGCTCTCAGCACTTGATGGTAGTTTTGCAGCACCTGGAGAGCTAGAGGTTTAGGAACTCTGCTCTAGATCAATATATAGTGTGGGCTTATCCTTACTTCCATGTGTACAGTTTTATATAAATTAATTTTTATTTATTTATTAGAAAATATTGCTTGTACATTTAAATGGTTTTATTCACATTTCTGTTTTGTGTTTTGATTTTGTAACGGAACTGCGTTATCATTTGTAGGCTGGGTTAACACCACGTTTTAGCCATCCGGATGCCGGACCCATGTTGCATCCTATTTATTTAAATGAGTTGGAGGAAGTCAGATTGTGACTCCGATCGGCTAATTTTTGCACCGTATCCGGTTAAGTTGCTGGACTAAAAACCATGGTATGCCATGATTTTCAGTCCGGCAATAAAACTGATATGGTGCAAAAATGAGCTCAATCTGACTCTGGCCAGCTCATTTAAATTATCTGGATGTGGTGCAGGGATATGGCAGCGGACGGTTTTTTAACTTCCCTGCCGGATCTGGCAGCCGGAGGGCTAAAACGTGGTGTGAATGCACCCATAGTCTATAAGAGTCAGTTGGTTGAATTTAGAAATTAATGTGCTATGTTCTCATCATTCACGCGTGTTTCCTTTTTTTTTACCATCCATTTATCTGCAACATTACAAAAACAAAGACAATATAGGTAATTCTTTAAAGGAAAACTGTCATCAGTGTACAGGTGTGTCGTGCAGGTGACACTGATGACAACCATACTTACCTGATCCCATTCTGTGGTCCCGTCGTCCTTCTATCATCCTTTTGTATCTTCCATTCCGGAGCCAGCTTGAGGCTTGGGCAGAGCTTCTTTCCTGACGCCATGGTTGTTTCCCCCGGCCTACTTGCAGCAGGAACCAGCAGAGGTGACATCAGGAAGCTCTGCCTGTGCGCACACCGGCCCCTAAACGGAATATACGGAGGACGATAGCAAGACAACGGAACCACTGAACAGGAACAGGTAAGTATGGTTGTCGTCATCAGTGTCATAGGAAACAATCTAGTGGCTGTTATATTAAAGATCACTCCTTTTTAGATATACCCTCTCAGAAGGGTAGAAAACATATTAGTGGGGTTGTCTTAAAGACGCTCATAATTAGTTTAATCTGACGTAAGGCTCCCTAATATAATATTCTTGTGCCATGAACACGATGTTCCCCCTTTATCCAATTTTTTTTTTTACTAGCAGATCTCTGCTGGAATTCAATTTACAGTAGCTGCTAAAATACTGCATTAATAGACAGATCGCAGTGGGTGTCACTTCTGACACCCATTGCGATCTGTCTATTAATGCAGGTACTACAGCTCCCAGCATGGAACAGAGTGTGCTCCATGTTGGGAGCAGTAGTACCTGCAGTAAAGGACATATCACAGCGGGTGTCACTCCTGACACCCGCTGCAATCCTCCTGTATAAGCTATAGAAGTGGGCGGGCGGCCACACTTCTCTTGTCCCCTGCCTTCTGTGATGTTAAGTTATCTTCACATCACAGATTCGTATATGCCGCTAAAAGCAGTGATTGGCTGACACCATCTGGTCAATCACTGCTCTCAGCGGGAAATATTTATTATATAGGAGGATCGCAACGGGTGTCAGAAGTGACACACGGGGCGATCTGTCTATTAGCACAGGTACTACTACTCCCATCATGGAACAGCCTGTTCCATGCTGGGAGCAGTAGTAGTACCTAAATAATGTAAAAATAAAGAAGCAAAAGTAAAAAAAAAAACACATACACACTTTATTAAACACAATTAAAATACATTACTAATAAAAAGTTTCTCAAAATAAATTATAAAAAAATATATTATGTTTACAATTAAATGGCCCCTTTATACATTTTTTATATTGCCAGCTACATTTTTATGTTCTTGCCCACCCACATAAATTGGTCCCTGTTCTAAAAAATATATAAATTTAGTTAAATACTATTTTTTCCTTCCTACTGTATTTTTTTTTTAATGGTGCCCTACGAAATTTAATAAAAAAAAAAAAAAAAAAAGGTATCTCCATCCCTTTTTTGGATCCCTAAAGTCCCCAAAAAAAAAAAAAACCGCCTGCAAAAACACCAAAGTTAAAACCCACGTCGCTTTTCTTGGCGTTTTTTCATTCCCATAGACTTGAAATACCACAATTTCAGTGAAAAAAAAAACGCCATAGTCTCAACATGCTGCGTTTTGAAAAAATACCAAGGAGCAGTAAAAGGCCAAAGAGGAGTGAAAAAATGCAAAAATGGATAAAAAAAAGAAAAAAGGCAAACTGAAAAACGCCAAGTGGAAAAGGCATTTTGCGTTTTTTTCTATTGACTTGCAGCTAACATCTGGCCGTAGCATTTTTTCACTGAAAAAAGTGGAAACTTAGCCTTATGGAGGAGGCGTGGGGGTTGTGACGCACTGCTCCCGGGGAGAGCCGGGGCTCTATACAGGAGATCAGGGGGCCCCAGCAGTCGGACCCCGCAATCTAAAACTTATCCCCTATCCTGAAGAAAGGGGATAACTTTTTCACCACGAGTCTTCTCCTTTAAACTGGCACTGTCACTTTAAATAACTTTTTACAAATGTCCTAGAAACATTTCAAAAGTTTTGATCACTCAGGGTGTGAGATTCAGACCCCAACTGATCCTTAGAACCAGCGGGGAGAAGCACTTGTTAAAGGGGTATCCCAGGCAAAAACTTTTTAATATATATCAACTGGCTCCAGAAAGTTAAACAGATTTGTAAATTACTTCTATTAAAAAATCTTAATCCTTTCAGTACTTATGAGTTTCTGGAGTTAAGGTTGTTCTTTTCTGTCTAAGTGCTCTCTGATGACACGTGTCTCGGGAAACGCCAAGTTTAGAAGAGGTTTGCTATGGGGATTTGCTTCTAAACTGGGCGGTTCCCGAGACAGGCGTCATCAGAGAGGACTTAGACAGAAAAGAACAACCTTAACTTCAGAAGCTCATAAGTACTGAAAGGATTAAGATTTTTTAATAGAAGTAATTTACAAATCTGTTTAACTTTCTGGAGCCAGTTGATATATATAAAAAAAGTTTTTCCTGGATAACCCCTCGCATTCCTCCCCCCGCTCTTCCATTGACGTCTATAGGAAGATCTTCCACAGCGTGTTAAAAAGAGAATTGTTCAGCTGCGCGCTTCCCCCTGCTGGTTCTGATGATCAGTAGGGGGTCTGACCCCTATCGATCAAACCTTTTCATATGTCTCTAGGACAGTGGTCTCCAAATTGTCAACCTCCAGCTGTTGCAAAACTACAACTCCCAGCATGCCCGGACAGCCGTTGGCTGTCCGGGCATGCTGGGAGTTGTAGTTTTGCAACAGCTGGAGGTCCATAGTTTGGAGACTAGACTCCAGGACATGTCACAGGTACACTTTAATGTGAATAACTTTTATTACGTATGATATTGTTCCATGATGAGTAATGAGATTAATAATAAACTTGAATTCTGAATTTCCTTTTAGATTGGATTCGTGCTGTATCCCCCCGGAGGTGGACCCGAGTGGAGCCAGAATGATCATGGTAACATCATGTTCGTTACAATGTGCTACTGTTGGCACTACGCCTTTGCACTCTTGCTTGTTGGTGTGAATTATGGCGTTGTCTCATGGTAAGTAACATTGTTACTTGTGTATTTAGATTGAGCAACAATAGACACATTTGACAGTGTATACTTAGACTGGACAGTCTATAGACGCACCCAGAGCCGTAGCTGCCATGAGGCGACAGAGGCAGTCGCCTCAGGCGCAGCTGCAACCTTTGTAAAGGGGGCGTAAACGTGTTCCCCCTTTTTTATTCTTATGTTCCCAGCAGCCGCTGCAGTGTGTGGGTCGCCTCAGCAGGCGCAACTGCGCATCCGTAAAGGAGGCACGGATGTGCTTCCCTTATTGCTTTATTACCTATCAGCCCTTTAAAAGTAGCGCAGTGGCTGCCTGGAAGGAGAGCGGGACGTCACGTTAGCGATGACGTGCGACGTGGTCCCGGCAGGCCGGTAGAGAGGAGCGCACGGGAGATGCACATGCGCCCTCCTCAGCCGAATCCTGAGCTGCTCGGTGAGTGGGGGCCCGCACATGCCATCTTTTTTAACCCAAAATCTCCCCCTGCATCATTCAGGTCCTGGTCAGCAGTCTCTAAAAAACAGGGAGTGATGTCTTTGAGGACCTTTGGTGATGTCATGATCATGTGACTTGTGGGGGCGGAGCTAAATATCCCGGAGCAGCCAGGAGAGTAGAGTGTATCTGATAAATTCTTCCTGCAATCTGCTGTTGTGCTACTGTATACACTGTACCACTGTATACAGCAGTGTTTCCTAACCTGGGTGCCTCCAGCTGTTGCAAAGCTACAACTCCCAGCACCCTGGTTGGAAGACACTGATATACAGTATATACATGTGAGCTCCAGAGCTGCACTCACTATTCTGCTGGTGGGGTCACTGTGTACAACAGTGTTTTCCAACCAGGGTGCCTCCAAGTGTTGCAAAACTACAACTCCCAGGATGCCTGGACAGCCAGAGGCTTTCCAGGCATGCTGGGAGTTGTATTTTTTCAACATCTGGTGGAACCCTGGTTGGGAAACACTGGTGTACAAACATTACATTACTTATCCTGTACTGATGCTGAGTTATATCCTGTATTATACTCCAGAGCTGCACTCACTATTCTGCTGGTGAGGTCAGCTTGGCTATTGCTGTTATTCCCACAAAAGTAATGAATGCTATTAGTTGGCCAACTCATTTAAAGGAGTACTATCATGCAGAAAAAATGTATCCCCTATACAAGTTTTAGATCTCCTGCACGGGACCCTGGCTCTCTTGGAACGGAGCGTGTTAACCCCCGCACAAAGCGGTGGCCAAAATGCCCCTTCCATGTATCTCTATGGGAGAACCTGAGATAGCCGAATGCTGTATCCCTGGATCTCCCATAAAGATAAATGGAGGACATGACGTCAAAGACATGAATGGAGGGGGCGTGATGTGACGTCACATCTCCCGTCATGGGAACCCAGCATTCTAAACATACTGTTTAGAATGCCGGGTGCTGATGGAGATTGTGGGGGGTGCCAGCGGAGGGACCCCCGCAATCAGACATCTTATCCCCTATCCTTTGCATAGGGGATAAGATGTCTGTGGGTTGAGGCAGGTTATATAATAGAAAACACTGATATTATTGTAGGCCAAAGCAGACATATGTGAGCTTCATATTCTACTGTTTACATGGAGATGTACATATCCAGGTATGAAGGGGGTCACAAATGGGGTAATTTTCTGTGCCACATTAGGGATCTGTGTTAGATGAATCCATAGTACAGCACCTATGGACTGAATACAGACTATATGGGGGAGATTTATCAAAACCTGTCCAGAGGAAAAGTTGCCCAGTTGCCCATAGCAACCAATCAGATCGGCCTTGTTAAAAATGAAAGAAGCGATCTGATTGGTTGCTATGGGCACCTGTGCAACTTTTCCTCTGGACAGGATTTGATAAATCCCCCCCCTATGTCCTTTATATGGAGCCAGAAAGTTTCTATTTTTTTCACATTTAATATAACTTGAAATTTAGACATTAAAAGATATATGAATAACTTGATAGAAGAAAAAATTTGCGGCGTGTTCTGTTGCTCAGCCAACCATGCAATGAGCCGGCCGGAGTGAAACGTTCAGTCCGGTCGGCTCATTTTTGCGCTGTATGCGCTTTTTCACCAGACCTAAAACTGTGGTCAACCACGGTTTTAGGTCCAGTTGTAAAAGCACATACAGCGCAAAAATGAGCCCAGAAAATGTGATGTGAGCCCAGCCTTAGTTTTATGCCAGGTCCAGGTCTGTTTTATGTGGACAATGACTCGCAGTCGGCAAATGTTAAAAGAATACTTAAAGAGGTTCTCCGGTGCTTAAACATCTTATCCCCTATCCAAAGAATAGGTGATAAGATGCCTGATCGCGGGAGTCCCGCCGCTGGGGACCCCCGGGATCATGCACGCGGTACCCCGTTTGTAATCAGTCCCCGGAGCGTGTTCGCTCCGGGTCTGATTACGGGCGACTACAGGGCGGGCGGCGTGTGACGTCACGCCTGCGCTGGCTTGTAATGTCACGCGCCGCCCCGCAATGCAAGCCTACGGGAGGGGGCGTGATAGCTATCACGCCCCCTCCCGTAGGCTTGCATTGAGGGGCGGAGCGTGACATCACATGCCGCCCGCCCTGTAGTCGCCGGTAATCAGTCCCGGAGCCATTACAAACGGGGTGCCGCATGCATGATCCCAGGGGTCCTCATCGGCGGGACTCCCGCGATCTGGCATCTTATCCCCTATCCTTTGGATAAGGGATAAGATGTTTAAGCACCGGAGAACCCCTTTAAAGAAATCCAGAGAGTAGTGGACCGGCACTTGCACTGATGAAGGAGGTTAACTTTTCACAGCTGCTGATAGACCTCTATGAACCTTGCCTTTAACATGGAAACCGTTGTTCATAGTCCCAATATAATGCAGTATAAATAATGCAATAGAAGAAAAGAAGACTGCACTCACCATCCAGTAAAACTTCTTTACTGTAAGTGATTAGGCATATGTACAACGTGCAAGGCAAACATTAAAGAGTAGGAGGCAGAGGTGATGATGGGACAGTACTGTTTCGCATGCTTAGCGTGCTTCCACGAGCCGACACCTCTGGTGTCGGCTCGTGGAAGCACGCTAAGCGTGCGAAACAGTACTGTCCCGTCATCACCTCTGCCTCCTACTCTTTAATGTTTGCCTTGCACGTTGTACATATGCCTAATCACTTACAGTAAAGAAGTTTCACTGGATGGTGAGTGCAGTCTTCTTTTCTTCTATTGCGTTATTTAAAAGAATACTTGTTTCTAGGTCTGTAGACAACCTGGGTAAGTATAAAAAAAATGCAGTAGCCCATAAAATTCTATATTCTGGCACCTCACTGCTTTATCTGTGCCATCTCATAACTTTACTGACTGTCTGTACTTGGTTTTAGTCTCCCGATGGTTGTATTTGTCACTGTTGTGTTTTCTGGTATATTCGCTGATCTCTTCATTCTTTCCAGGGTGGTTAATACCAAGCTGAAATCTGCCCAGTCTATGGAGATGGAATTACTCAAGTCACAGCAGAGAGATCAAGACTCTGAGGATGATATATAGGAAATTCTGCTGCTAGTCCTAAGAAGCCTTATTATGTACTGTATAACACTATAGATTTACATGTAACACTTTGTATAAAGTGGCCAATTATGTATTGTTTACCTTCAAAACCCACCAAGACCTGTCCATACTATCACCAGCCATCGGTATATTTATTCCCTATTATTGTATATTTGTCACTCTAAATGGTTTCGGGTCATTCGAGCACATGTACATGGATGTATTATAGGTCTGTTTGTATGGAGCCATTGTAGGGTTTCCATAAAGGTGTATAGGGCCTTTACTGTGCCTCCATAGACATAAGGAGGATTTTTTTTTGTCATACGTACAGGATCTGCTGCTTATTTTGTGTAGCTGATTTTGCTACCCATTACAGAGTGTTAGGCTAGTCTATTGTGCGCCTAATTTATCAAAAGACGCACGGCTCTTGATAAATTCTGCGCACGGACTTTGGGATCTATGCTTTAGACTGTATTTAAACCTGGTCTGACATTTCGGCGTACTTTCAACCGATGCGACTTGTCGCAGAAAAGTCGCTTTTGATAAATTCAGCACCAATGCATTTTCCAATGCATTTCCGTCTAAAATAGACTAGCATGCATCATGTTCTAAAAATCCTCTAGAGCAAAAGTCGCACAAAAGTCGCACATATTTAGACAGGAAAAAACAGTCTAAATCCTTTGATAAATATCCCCCATTGACTTCAGTGGCTAGCAAAATGAGCTGCAGAAAATATGCAGCAGATCCTGTACGTGTGAGCGTACCCTTATAGTAGTATATAAAAAGACAAATCCGTTGACAAATTTGATGTTGCACACCACAGTTCTTTGGTGCGATGCATACTTTGCAACAAATCTAACAACCCACATGCAACACTGAACTTTGTCTGAAAATGTCTGAAAATATGAAAAAAAAAATTTCTTGGGAAATTCCAAAAGAGGCAAGAAAACCAGTACAGAATATCAGACCATAAAGTGTTAAAGTAACGTTTCTACAGCTTGGAAATGACGTACCATTCAGTGTGAAACATACATTAATAGGGGAGCAAATACTTGTTTATATTTAGGCCTTGTTTGATTGTCAGATTTGGTTAGTTTTTAGCATTTATATTTTGAAGCCACATTCAGCAGTGGTTGTTAAGAAGAGAGAACACAAAATGTTTTTCAATATGTTAAAGAGACACTCTCGATTTTGGTATCAAAATAATGATGCAGAATACTGACCAAATCTGCAATGTGTGAACAAGTATTAAGCTGGTTGTACACAGCCATAATATGGGGTCTTTGCCTCAATTCATGGAAATCTCCCTCACCATATCGTGTTTAGTTTTAAATTTATTTAAAATTTATTATTGTTCTTATATAAACTGGACCTGAATGATCTAGTGAATTTTAATCAAAAATCATCATCTCAAACATTCCACAAGATAGCTATGTGTTAGCATTTGCAGTAGTTATCATTGTGTCTTATATACAGACGTGGACCCTTCCGTTAAAGACAGGAAAACCCACAATGCTCCTTGAAATAAATGTAACAATTAAAGGAAAACTATCAGCAAAGTCGCCCACAGTAACCAGTGCTACTGGCTGGTAGTGCGGGTGACGCTGATTAAAATGATACTAACTTTGCCCGGATCCGTTGCTTTGTTTGGCCATTATCTTAGTTTTTGTGAATATGGTAATGAGGAAAAAGTGGCACGGGCGGGGTTATGAGCTTGCCTTCGGGATTGCCCTTCCTCAGCTTCATCCCCTCCTCCCCTCTCTGCAAACCCCTCTTCAGCGCTGGACTGAAGCTGCGCCGAGGCCCCTTCTGGGTGTACCCAGGAAGCGGCACATGCGTAGAAGACAGCTTTGCAGAGCGGGGAGGAGGGGGAGAAGTGGAGGGAGGAAATTAATATTCATTAGCCGGGGCAACGTCACAGTGTCCGAAGGCAATCTCGCAACCCTGCCCGTGCCACTTGTTACTTATTACCATATTCACAAAAACTAAGATAACGGCCGAACAAAGAGACGGATCTGGGAAAGGTTAGCATCATTTTAATCAGCGTCACCAGTATTATTAGCCAATACCAGTTAGTGCGGGTGACTGCTGACAGTTTTCCTTTAGGGTAGGTTCACAAGTAACGTATCCGCAGCGTATTTTACGCTGCAGATCCAGCAGTGACCCTACCCATTCCTCATAAGATCCTACTCCAGATAGCTCAGGAGTGATGGTGGCTTCTCCAGACTGCAGTTATCTTGGCCCTCTCCTCATAAGATCCTACTCCAGATATCTCAGGAGTGATGGTGTCTTCTCCAGACTGCAGTTATCTTGGCCCTCTCCTCATAAGATCCTACTCCAGATGTCTCAGGTGTGATGGTGTCTTCTCCAGACTGCATGTATCTTGGCCCTCTCCTCATAAGATCCTGCTCCAGATGTCTCAGGTGTGAAGGTGTCTTCTCCAGACTGCATGTATCTTGGCCCTCTCCTCATAAGATCCTGCTCCAGATATCTGAGGTGTGATGGTGTCTTCTCCAGACTGCAGGTATCTTGGCCCTCTCCTCATAAGATCCTGCTCCAGATGTCTCAGGTGTGAAGGTGTCTTCTCCAGACTGCAGGTATCTTGGCCCTCTCCTCATAAGATCCTGCTCCAGATATCTGAGGTGTGATGGTGTCTTCTCCAGACTGTAGGTATCTTGGCCCACTCCTCATAAGATCCTACTCCAGATATCTCAGGTGTGATGGTGTCTTCTCCAGACTCCAGGTATCTTGGCCCTCTCTTCATAAGATCCTGCTCAAGCTGTCTCAGGTGTGAAGGTGTCTTCTCCAGACTGCAGGTATCTTGGCCCTCTCCTGATAAGATCCTGCTCCAGATGTCTCAGGTGTGAAGGTGTCTTCTCCAGACTGCAGGTATCTTGGCCCTCTCCTCATAAGATCCTACTCCAGATAGCTCAGGTGTGATGGTGTCTTCTCCAGACTGCAGGTATCTTGGCCCACTCCTCAGAAGATCCTGCTCCAGCTGTCTCAGGAGTGATGGTGTCTTCTCCAGACTGCAGGTATCTTGGCCCACTCCTCATAAGATCCTGCTCCAGATATCTGAGGTGTGATGGTGTCTTCTCCAGACTGCAGGTATCTTGGCCCACTCCTCAGAAGATCCTGCTCCAGCTATCTCAGGTGTGAAGGTGTCTTCTCCAGACTGCAGGTATCTTGGCCCTCTCCTCATAAGATCCTGCTCCAGCTGTCTCAGGTGTGATGGTGTCTTCTCCAGACTGCAGGTATCTTGGCCCACTCCTCAGAAGATCCTGCTCCAGCTATCTCAGGTGTGAAGGTGTCTTCTCCAGACTGCAGGTATCTTGGCCCTCTCCTCATAAGATCCTGCTCCAGCTGTCTCAGGTGTGATGGTGTCTTCTCCAGACTCCAGGTATCTTGGCCCTCTCTTCATAAGATCCTGCTCAAGCTGTCTCAGGTGTGAAGGTGTCTTCTCCAGACTGCAGGTATCTTGGCCCTCTCCTGATAAGATCCTGCTCCAGATGTCTCAGGTGTGAAGGTGTCTTCTCCAGACTGCAGGTATCTTGGCCCTCTCCTCATAAGATCCTACTCCAGATAGCTCAGGTGTGATGGTGTCTTCTCCAGACTGCAGGTATCTTGGCCCACTCCTCAGAAGATCCTGCTCCAGCTGTCTCAGGAGTGATGGTGTCTTCTCCAGACTGCAGGTATCTTGGCCCACTCCTCATAAGATCCTGCTCCAGATATCTGAGGTGTGATGGTGTCTTCTCCAGACTGCAGGTATCTTGGCCCACTCCTCAGAAGATCCTGCTCCAGCTATCTCAGGTGTGAAGGTGTCTTCTCCAGACTGCAGGTATCTTGGCCCTCTCCTCATAAGATCCTGCTCCAGCTGTCTCAGGTGTGATGGTGTCTTCTCCAGACTGCAGGTATCTTGGCCCACTCCTCAGAAGATCCTGCTCCAGCTATCTCAGGTGTGAAGGTGTCTTCTCCAGACTGCAGGTATCTTGGCCCTCTCCTCATAAGATCCTGCTCCAGCTGTCTCAGGTGTGATGGTGTCTTCTCCAGACTGCAGGTATCTTGGCCCACTCCTCATAAGATCCTGCTCCAGATATCTGAGGTGTGATGGTGTCTTCTCCAGACTGCAGGTATCTTGGCCCTCTCCTCATAAGATCCTGCTCCAGCTGTCTCAGGTGTGAAGGTGTCTTCTCCAGATTGCAGGTATCATGGCCCTCTCCTCATAAGATCCTATTCCAGATATCTCAGGTGTGAAGGTGTCTTCTCCAGACTGCAGGTATCTTGGCCATCTCCTCATAAGATCCTGCTCCAGATGTCTCAGGTGTGATGGTGTCTTCTCCAGACGACAGGCTTCAGCTCCTTCCATAGATGTTCACTAGGATTCAGATCAGGTCTCATAGAAGCCACTTCAGAATAGTCCAATGTTTTGCCATTCTTAGGTGTTTTTAGCTGTGTATTTTCGGGTCATTATCCTGTCAGAGGACCTATGACCTGTGACTAAGACCAAGCTTTCTTTGTATACGTCATTGTTGAGTATATGAACATAGAGCTCGTGTGACTTGCCAAAAAAGCTCCAGTTTTGTCTCATCTGTATAAAGGACATTCTCCCAGAAGCTTTGTGACTTGTCACATTTGCATCATAATTTTCAGTACACTTTATTCATTTTTCCTTTTTTCAGCTTTAAAGGGGTATTCCAGGCAAAACCTTTTTTATATATATCAACTGGCTCCAGAAAGTTAAACAGATTTGTAAGTTACTTCTATTAAAAAATCTTAATCCTTCCAATAGTTATTAGCTTCTGAAGTTTTCTGTCTAACTGCTCAATGATGATGTCACGTCCCAGGAGCTGTGCATGATGGGAGAATATCCCCATAGGAACTGCACAGCTCCCGGGACGTGAGTCATCAGAGAGCAGTTAGACAGAAAACAACAACTCAACTTCAGAAGCTAATAACTATTGGAAGGATTAAGATTTTTTAATAGAAGTAATTTACAAATCTGTTTAACTTTCCGGAGCCAGTTGATCTATAAAAACAAGTTTTGGCCTGGAATACCCCTTTAAATCATTTTAGGCAGCATTGTGGGTTTTTCTGTTTTTAACGTGGGCAACTATTTCATCCACGTCTGTATATAAGTGCTGTATGTTGTAGAATTAGTAGCTCAGTGAAATATTTCTGCTTTAGAAAAGGGAAGATTTGAGATCTTACCAGATACAAGCTGTGTACGGCACTGTACCATATTTTTCTTACACACATAGATAAGCATAACGTTGGAGAGTTGGGGACTTTTTAATTTATTTTTTATTGATTTATGGATTTTGTTAATAAAAAAAAAAAATCTGAAATTTTCCATCCCTGAATGTCTTCAGGATCTTATACCAATACATAGGCGGAGGGGGTAGCAGTAATCCCAATGGGCTATATCACATAGTCTGGTCCTTTATTTATCTGCCTGTATAACTAAGCAGTAGTCTGGATGCAATTGGTTATTTTCACTCAATAATATATTATTAATGGAACATACTAGGATTGTGTTATACTCGGTGCAGGGCCCCATGTACGACAAAGAGATTCATTCCAAAGATAGAAGTCATGCACTTGCCCTTGTGGCCCTGTACAAGATATAATGCAGTATATTCGTAGTGTTCTGTTTTCTTATGTAAATACAAAGTTTCTATTTTTTATTGTGCAATTGTGTAAAGATTTGCTACTATATATCCTAATAATGGACCGATGTTAGTGTTGGTAATGTCATTGTTTACTCGTACCCTACACAAAGCTTGTACATATCCCCATGTTGTATTCATACTGCACATGGCACATTTCCTGGAAAACTATTAATGTGGATCTGTTTGTATGAATCTGTTTTAGCTATTAAAAGAAATAATGTTTATTTCAAGAACTTCTCTCAGGAAATGTATCTCTTTGTTTAATTGTCTTTCCCAAATTGTTTCATATTATCAATAAAAGAGTGTGCAATATGAGGAGGAGTCATTGTGAAAGTCTGTGTGAATTAGTTTGAACTAGTTTTCTGCCAAAGCTATCCTAGTATTATACCGTATCTCTTCTTGGCTTGGTTGATAGATGTCTACCTGTACACAAAGTCGGCCAGTTCGGAGCTGGCGTACATTTCAACATTTCAGCAGCTGTAAATTGTAGTGAATCCAGCACATGAGGCGGCCATGACCCCTTCACACAAAACCATGCCCCTCCTCCTGTGTGGAGCCCCACCATCCATGGTGAGTCTGGCACAGATTGGGCAGAAAGCCACAAATTTTTGCACAAACCACGTGCCACTTTTTCCTGATCTGTACCTGATTCAAACTTTAAAAGACAACTGTAGTGGAACACTTTTATATCTTCCCGTGCCCGGGCCTCAAAAACAAACAAAATAAACTCATACATACCCTCCTACAAGCCCCCGTTGGTCCGGCAGAGGCCTCACGGTCCAGCAGGGGACGCCGCAGAGCCGTCGGCGTATCACCGGCCACAGCGATGTCCCGCCCCGTCCAGTGATGGGCTGAGCGCACTGTCATGTAAGGAGCTCTGGTCAGCTTCTTACATGATAGTGGGCTCAGCCTATCACAGGCCGAGGCGGGACATCGCTGTGGCCGGTGATACGCCGACGGCTCTGCGGCGTCCCCTGCCGGACCGTGAGGCCTCTGCCGGACCAACGGGGCTCGTAGGAAAGTATGTATATGTTTATTTTGTTTGTTTTTGAGGCCCGGGCATGGGAAGATATAAAAGTGTTCCACTACAGTTGTCCTTTAACAAATCCGCACCAAGTGAGTGGTTTTCCCAGTGGCTGCACAAAATGTATTATGTTGCACACAACACTTCATAAGTTAAACCCTTGCCGCAAATGGACATTCAATAACGTCCATCTGCGGCTCCCGAGGTATGACGTGCACTCAGCAGGTGAGAGCGCATCATACCCGGTGGGTCCCGGTTGCTATGAGCAACCAAAACCCACGACTAATGCTGGACATCGCCGAGCGGGCTGATGTCCGGCATTAACCCTTTAGACACGGCAATCAAACTTGATCTCCGCGTCTAAAACGAAAGTAAACATTGCCAGTTAGCTCAGTGGTGCTATTCTGCGCCCCGCATAGCTTACAGGATACGAGGAGGATCCCTACCTGCCTCCTCGCTGTCCGATCACCGAATGACTGCCTGAGATCCATGCAGGAGCAGTCAAGCGGCAGAAACACTGATCAATGTTCTATGGCATAGCATTGAACAGTATGAAAGATCAATGTAATGCATGTCTTTTGCTATAACATTGCAAAAGAAAGTGAAAAAAAAAAAAAAAGTAATTAACCCCTTAAGGACACACACAAGTTTATTTTTACGTTTTCGTTTTTTCCTCCTCGCCTTCAAAAAATCATAACTTTAATATTTTCATCCACAGACTAGTATGAGGGCTTGTTTTTTGCGCAACCAGTTTTCCTTTGTAATGCCATCACTCACTTTACCATAAAATGTATGGCGCAACCCAAAAAAATACTATTTGTGTGAGGAAATTAAAAAGAAAACCGCAATTTTGCAAGTTTTGGAAGGTTTTGTTTTCATGCTGTACAATTTATGGTAAAAATGACGTGTTCTTTATTCTTTGGGTCCATACAATTAAAATGATATCCATGATTACATACTTTTCTATTACTGTTGCGCTTAAAAAAAATCGCAAACTGTTTAACTAAATTGGTAGGTTTAAAATCCCCCTATTTTGAAGACCTATAACTTTTTTTTAAGTGGCGGTATGAGGGCTCATTTTTTGCACCGTGATCTGTACATATTATTGATACCATATTTGCTTATATAAAACTTTTAATACATTTTTTATACATTTTTTTGGGAACAAAATGTTTTTTACGTTCACACCGTTCACCGTACGGTATCATTAATATTTTATTTTAATAGTTCAGTTATTAATGCACGCGGCGATACCAAATATGTATCTTTTTGGGGGTGAAATAGGGAAAATGGGATAATTTACGTTTTTATTGGGGGAGGGGTTTTTCACATTTCTTTTCCTTTTTTTACTTTTATTTTTACACTTTACACTTCATTCGATTGCTAATACTGTGCAGTGCTATGCATAGGACATAGCACTGATCAGTATCATCGGTCATCTTCTGCTCTGGTCTGCTCGATTGCAGACCATAGCAGAAGACCCATGGAAGACAGCGGAAGCAGGTGAGGGGACCTCCGTCTGCCGTTCTGGATGATCGGATCGCCGCGGCAGCGCTGCGGGCGATCCGATCATCCATTTTAGTGACCGCAATGCTGCAGATGCCGTGATCTGTATTGATCACGGCATCTGAGAGGTTAATGGCGGACATCTGTGCGATCGCGGATGTCCGCCATTACCGGCGAATCCCTGGCTGCTATCAGCAGCCGGGACCTGCCGCTCATGACCCGAGCATCGCTCCCATGCTTGCGGTTATGTACAGGACGTAAATGTACGTGCTGGTGCGTTAAGCAACACCTCACCAGGATGTACATTTATGTCTGGTGTCGTTAAGGGGTTAAAGATCATTTAACCCCTCCCCTAATAAAAGTTTGACTCACCCCCCTTTTCCCATAAAAAAAAAAACGAACTAAAAATAAGAATGTGATATCGCCACGTACGTAAATGTCCGGACTATAAAATATATAGTTAATTTAACCGGACGGTCAATGGCGTACGCGCAAAAAAATTCCAAAGTCCAAAATAGCGTATTTTTGGTCACTTTTTATATAATTAAAAAGTGATCAAAAAGTCTGATCAATATAAAAATGGTACCACTAAAAACTTCAGATTACGGTGCAAAAAATACGCCCTCATACCGCCCAGTACGCGAAAAAAAAAAAATTATAGGGGTCAGAAGATGACAATTTTAAACATAAATTTTCGTGCATGTAGTTATGATTTTTTCCAGAAGTACGACAAAATCAAACCTATATATGTAGGGTATCATTTTAATCATATGGACCTACAGAAAAAAGACAAGGTGTCATTTTTACTGAAAAATGTACTGCGTAGAAACGGAAACCCCTAGAATTTACAAAATGGCGTTTTTTCTTCAATGATGTCATTACAAAGTAGAATTGGAGGCGCAAAAATTAAGCCATTATATGGATTTTTAGGTGCAAAATTGAAAGGGTTATGATTTTTAAAAGGTAAGGAGGAAAAAACTAAAGTGCAAAAAAGGAAAAACGCTTGCCCCTTAAGGGGTTAAACATTTTCAAATTCAGCTTTCAGCAGCCCCTATAGAAATTGAATGAGAGATGCCATCCAGGCGCGGTGCGCTTTATTTATTCCAGGGATTTTATGATCATTTTATCAGAATCGGTGGCTGGCCTGGTGGTCAAACCCCCACTGATCAGCTTGTTATCCATAGATGGGAAACAGGGAGAAAAAGGGTGGTGCTGATAATATATGGACTTTTTCATAAACCATGTAATACCATACAGAAATACTGGATTACAAAAAGTCAAAATATGATAAAGGGTAGTTGTGACCTATTCGCTAAGTAAGCAGTAGTGTCACCATTCACCACCCTCATATGGGTGGCATCCCATGGTTCGTGTCCAGGAGTTGGTCTTCAGGTCATTGCATACAGTTTCTATTCTCCAACAGTATTGCGCATGAATATAGCCATTTAGTGCGCTAAACAGTTAACCAGAAGAGACACAACAAAGTTGCATCTTTTTGCAAAAAAACACATAGTTTGTGCAAGAAAATGCAACAGTTTGATGAGTGAGGCCAGATTTCATAATTGTCCCCTAAGTGTGGATCTTTTGCTGCATTTAAGAAATGACATAAAGGACAACCCTGCTCGATGCATTAGGATTAGAGAAAATTAAATTGTGGCAGAAATGAGTTTTATTCATCTGAAAGGGGTGGCTTTGGAGTCTACCACATGGACTTTTTCAAACATGACTGGAACAGTTGCAAATATTTCTGTAACAAATCCGTTACTTGAATTTACCCATAGGGTAGGGTCACATGTGGCGTTATTTTGCTGCATATTTTCCTACCAATTAAAGTCAATAGATAGGAAAATATGCAGCAACTAGTGCACAGCAAAATACAGCACCTGTGACCAGGGGTCAAGTCCTGGGAAAATAAAGTGAGGGAACTAACCCAAGATTTCCAGATAAGGGCTGGTCCTGCGAATAGGAATGGTGTTCATGCTGTGGAAAAAGTGCAGGAACTCAGGTCCCACGTGTTCCTGCAGGACTTGTGCCCTGCCTGTCCCCCTACTCTTAAAGAGCAGTTAAGTCGAAAATGAAAATATCACCATCTGATATACCGTATTTTTCGTCCGTATAAGACGCACTTTTTCTTCCCCAAACCAGGGGGGGAAAAAGTCGGTGCGTCTTATACGGCGAATACACTCCTATCGCGGCGGTCCCTGCGGCCATCAACGGCCGGGACCCGCGGCTAATACAGGACATCACCGATCGCGGTGATGCCCTGTATTAACCCTTCAGACGCGGCGATGAAAGCTGACCGCCGCGTCTGAAGGGAAAGTGACACTAACCCGGCTGTTCAGTCGGGCTGTTCGGGACCGCCGCGATCTCACCGCGGCGGTCCCGAACAGCCCGACTGAATAGCTGGGTTAGTGCTTACAGGACACCGGGGGGGATCTTACCTGCCTCCTCGGTGTCTTCTCCGTTCAGGGATCCCCTGTATGGCCGGCGCTCTCCTTCCTCGTCATCACGTGATGGCGGCGACGGAGAGCGAAGATACCCGGCCGGCAGCAGAGACGTTCCGGAGCGACGGGGACGCGGCGACAGCGATGGAGCGACATCCAGGGCAGCGGTGACGGGTCCGGAGCGGCGGGGACACGTGAGTATTACCTCCTATACCAGTGGTCTTCAATCTGCGGACCTCCAGATGTTGCAAAACTACAACTCCCAGCATGCTGGGAGTTGTAGTTTTGCAACATCTGGAGGTCCGCAGGTTGGAGACCACTGCTTTAGTGCTTAAAATCACTGAAAGGACACTAAAACATAACTTTTATTTGTTTTTACACTAAGAGACAGAAAATCAAAAATAATGATAGTATCAACAAAATATGTGATTACCCAAAAATCAACGTGAATTAAAAATAATCATGGGATCGATGATTCCCAGATATATCAAGACGCGATACCAATGTGACAGCAACTTTGGCTTGTCACAATAGATTTGCAATTTTAATATGCTCCACCAATCTGGAGACTTGCCATAGTTGGAGCACAAATAGTGCACTAAAGGATAGGATGGGGGATAAGGTAGGTTGGTAAGGGGGGGAAGGGCCTAGGGGGGTTATTGGCCTTATAGATGAGCGGCCTCTACCTCCTTGCCCTGATAATATGTCCCTGGCACTACCCCTATGCCTAGGCGGGGTGGGCGTCCTTATATACTGTTTTTGGATATGACCTCATTGATTCATCCAATATGATATAGAAAGAAATATCACTAACATGTAATATCTTAATATATAATATGATTGGCTACTCAAGATAGCTACACTCCAAGAGGTTTATTTATCACCAATCATCAGATTTTACCCTATATAACGCTTGGCAAAGCGTTATATAGGGTAAAATCTTTATTTTCACCATCCACGGGGGACGCTCCTGCCCCCAGGGATGGTGAAGATATGAAGTTATAAACTAGTCACCGCCGCCTCCGTAAGTAGTCACCTGGGCGGGGAGCTCTTCTCACCTACTCCCGTTCTTCGGCCGGCAGCGACGCCCCCTCCGCTTGATTGACGGGCAGCGTCATCGTTCTGCTCCGTCTGTTCAGTGAGCGGAACAATGACGCTGCCCATCAATCAAGCGGAGGGGGCGTCGCTGCCGGCTGAAGAACGGGAGTAGGTGAGAAGAGCTCCCCGCCCAGGTGACTACTTACGGCGGCGGCGGTGACTAGTTTATAACTTCATATCTTCACCATCCCTGGGGGCAGGGGCATCCCCTGGGGATGGTGAGGACAACAATTTTACCCTATATAATGCTTTGCCAAGCATTATATAGGGTACAATCTGATGATTGGTTCCCTTTAAATACAGTACATCAATAACAGAGATAGGGACATTACCTTTGTCCCACATTTGAGGGTCAATGATAGAAGGATATCAGTATAATTGCAGAACACCTTCCCTTCTCCCATCCAACCCAGTTTAGACAGAACCATCTAGTGAGATAGAGAGCCTCCTCTCTGTGATATAGACAGGGCTTTAACAGGCCATCACAGGGGTAGGTTCCTGCGTGGGACCGTCCTTATAAGGACTCCCACCCCGCCTAGGCATAGGGGTAGTGCCAGGGACATATTATCAGGGCAAGGAGGTAGAGGCCGCTCATCTATAAGGCCAATACCCCCCTAGGCCCTCCCCCCCCCCCCCCCCTTACCAACCTACCTTATCCCCCATCCTATCCTTTAGTGCACTATTTGTGCTCCAACTATGGCAAGTCTCCAGATTGGTGGAGCATATTAAAATTGCAAATCTATTGTGACAAGCCAAAGTTGCTGTCATATTGGTATCGCGTCTTGATATATCTGGGAATCATCGATCCCATGATTATTTTAAATTCACATTGATTTTTGGGTAATCCACATATTTTGTTGATACTATCATTATTTTTGATTTTCTGGCTCTTAGTGTAAAAACAAATAAAAGTTATGTTTTAGTGTCCTTTCAGTGATTTCAATTTGGCCGACACTATTTATAGACATTGCCGTCTGTGATTTTTGCTTTAGTGCTTACCATTCCTGAACCTGTGCGGCCATGTCCAATGCTGGCTCAGCGGAGGGTGAAGGTTCCTCAGAGACAACTATGTCGCAGGATAGTATTGAGCAGCCCTGGAGGCGTCGCTGCTTTCACCAAATTTATTTTTTAATGTATTTTGAGGCCTTTACATTTTCTGACATTGGTAAGTGTTTTCCATGTGCAAAATTTCTTGGTGGGGATTTGCACCAAAAAAACAGGATTTACACCAAAATTGCGCCAAAGATCGATTGGCGCAAATGATGAATTACTGACTAAAGTTAAAATCACACACAGGACCGTGTGGTTTTGAGAAAGTTGTAAAAATGACAGTGGAGAAGATGCGCCAAACTTTGGCGCAAAAAGACACTGCGCCAAAGTATTGCGCCAAAGTTACGTGAAAAAAAACACATAAATCCTTTGATAAATATACCCCCCATAGTGTGAACCCACCCTTACAGGCATTACCACCCAGCTTTGTATGACTCCTCAATGGTAAGTCTGTTTGTGCAATGTACAGAAGTGAAAGATTAAACTCTGCATAATTTGGCAACAATTGTTTCCGTGTGTTACTAATTATTAAAAGATAACACTTCAGGTTGATGATATGCTGTTACTGCCCGCAATAAATTGGGATTAAAGTTCACAAATTTCCAGACCTCACATTCAACCACTAGTTACCGTGTGGGAATGGTAGGATGTTTTCTATGCAGGCATTTTCTATTGACATTTTGCTTGCTGGCATAACAAAAATACAATTTATCTTTAGTTTTATCTCCTTAACGAAACAGGACGTATATTTACATCCTGCGCCAGCTCCCGCGATATAACGTGGGGTCACGTGGTGATGCCCGGTATTAACCCTTCAAACACGGCGATCAAAGTTGATCACCGCGTCTGAAATGAAAGTGAAACCTTCCCGGCAGCTCAGTGGTGCTGTTCGGGACCGCTGCAGTGAAATCGTGGCATCCCGAACGGTTTGCAGGACATAAGGAGGATCCCTACCTGCCTCCTCGCTGTGCGATCACTGAATGACTGCTCTGTCCAGGCAGGAGCAGTCAAGCGGCGATAACACTGATCAACGCCATGCTATTGCATGGCAGTGATCAGTGTAGGAAATAAGTGTGTGCAATGTTATAGTCCCCTATGGGGGCAATAACATTGCAAAAAAAAAGTGAAAATAAAGTGTTAAAAAATGTGATTTAACCCCTTCCCTAATAAACATCTGAATCACCCCCCTTTTCCCATAAAAAAAAAAAATACACAACTATGTAAATAAAAATAAATATAAACATTTGTGGTATCGTCAATGCGTAAATGTCCAAACTATAAAAATATATTGTTAATTAAACCGCACGGTCAATGGCGTACACGAAAAAAAAATTCCAAATTTCAAAATAGCGTATTTTTGGTCACTTTTTATACCATAAAGAAATTAATAAAAAGCGATCAATAAGTCTGCTCAAAACAAAAATGGTACCGATAAAAACTTCAGATCACGGCGCAAAAATTGAGCCCTCATACCGCCCCATATGGGGAAAAATAAAAAAGTTATAGGGGTGCATGTAGTTAGGATTTTCTACAGAAGTAAGACAAAATCAAATCTATATATTTAGGATATCATTTTAATCGTATGGACCTACAAAATAAAAAGAAGGTGTCATTTTTTCCAAAAAATGTACTGTATAGAAACAAATGCCCCCAAAAGTTACAAAATTGCGTTTTTTTTCCCAATTTTGTTGCACAATGATTTTTTTTTTTTGTTTCGACGTAGATTTTTGGGTAAAATGACTGATGTCATTACAAAGTAGAATTGGTGGTGCAAAAAATAAGCCATCATATGGATATTTTGGTGAAAAATTGAAAGGGTTATGATTTTTAAAAGTTAAGGAGGAAAAAACTAAAATGCAAAAACTGAAGCGCTGGGTCTTTAAGGGGTTAAACATGTTTGAGTGATTTTATATATTGATACGTGCCTCTGCCACACACTCATACATTTTGTCCAGTTGACTGTGAGGAATGCATCATTGGACTGAGAGAAGAGGGATGGTAATTTCATTGTATTGCTCTCCATCTAGGTGCTCTGACCAAGCTATTAGGACTAGTGGTTATGTGAGGGTATGTACACACAGCGAGTAGCCTCTGGCAGCCCAGACAGACCATCAGTAGAGAAGATTGTTAAAGGGGTTATCCAGGAATTTTTTTTTTTTTTATATCAACTGGCTCTAGAAAGTTAAACAGATTTGTAAATTACTTCTATTAAAAAAAATCTTAATCCTTCCAATAATTATCAGCTGCTGAAGTTGAGTTGTTCTTTTCTATCTGGCAACAGTGCTCTCTGCTGACTATGGGGATTTGCTTCTACCCTGGACAGTTCCCGAGACAGGGGTCATCAGAGAGCACTTAAACAGAAAAGAACAACTCAACTTCAGCAGCTCATAAGTACTGAAAGGGTTCAGATTTTTTTTAAAGAATTAATTTTCAAATCTGATTAACTTTCTGAAGCCAGTTGATATACAGAATAAAAAAAAAGTTTCTTCTTGGATAACCCCTTTAAGTCAAGCAGCTTCCTTTAGTTTCCTTGTCCACTATCCAGACACCAGTGGCACCTTCATTATACACCTCTGCGTCTGCTCAAACAGTTTCTTGGCACCTAGCAGATGGTAATTTGGTGTCATAACTTCCAGTATGTGTTTTAGCAGTGGCAGAGAAAAAAAGTAAAGCAGCATCCGCACAAAACTTGTAGTGGGCTTTGTAGACAGTTATCGCATACTCTCTGGTTTTTAATAGGTGAACCAGAGACCGGGTCATGTGTACCAAATTATTAGTGATGCTCTTGGGAAGTGAAAATGAGAGAGATCGGATCCAGCTCAATGCAGGTAAAATCGGGTTTAATCCATAGGACAAGGAAGGAACAAGTTACGCGTTTCAAGCGCTGCAAGCGCTCTTAGTCATACAACAAATGCATGTTACAAGTCGGCTTAAATAAGCAGTGGGGTAATTACAGCCGGTCGCAGGTCATGTGACCGGCAGGAATTAACCCCTTACAGGTAAATGGAGGCATACAAAATATACTTCAAGTATCAAAAACGATGGATAAATACAGATATAATTAGTAACTACATAAAAGGGTAATGTCTGAAAACAACAAATGACCAATATGTAGGGAGATGGGAGAAAAATAAATGAGTAAAAAGACATAAGTTATTAAGTTTCATATTAAGAAGATATATGCCAATCATGTACATAGGCTGTAAGGAAGCTAGATGCAGGTTAACATCTTAAGGATGTATCACCAGATAGGTCCTATGTGAAAATAACATAAATATACAAATGAATCAGTATATATTAATGGACGTCTGGGGAACATGTGAGGATGTCAAGAAGTACATAGACGGTAACATAAATAAAATTATACTTAATAATGAAGAATGACATCCTGCCGTTTATTCATACCAAGAGGAACTCGTGTTGATAATTTAAGAATCCAAAAGACTTCTCGATTGAGAAGCTTTTGTTTCAAGTCACCTCCTCTCTTGGATGGGTTGACACGTTCAATGGCGGTACACTGTAAAGAAGAAAAACTACCATGATGTGCTTCAACACAATGTCTGGACACTGCAGAGGTGTTTCTAGAATTGAAATGGGGGATGTCAGATAAATGTTTTCTCAACCGAACTTTTAATGGATTTGTGGTACAGCCGACGTACTGTAGACGGCAGGTCATGCACGACACCAGGTACACCACATACGTGGTATTACAATTAATGTACTGTTTGATTGTATAAGTGACGTTAGTGACAAATGAAGTAAAGGACCTGGTGACGTGCATTACCGAACAACAGGTGCAACGGCTGTGCCCACATCTAAATGAACCAGGGTAGGATAGCCAGGTGGGTGGAGCAGGCCTGGAGGTAGAGAAAAGACTCGGAGAGACTCTTTGGCCGATTGTGGGAGCCTTTTTGGGAACACATTTATAACCGGTTTCTTTGATACATGCATACTGGGGATCAGTCAAAATCATGGGCATGTATGTATGTATGATTTTACAAATAGTAGAAAAATCGGTACTGTAAGAAGTAGTGAAAGTCACCGGAGTTGGATTGTCATGTTTCATTTTGGGTTTGCGGGAACTGTTAAGTAGTTCCTGTCTGTTTCGACTAAAGGCAATTTTTATAGCTCTTTTAAGTGACCAATCAGGGTAGCCACGGGCTTTCAGACGTGTCTGGATAGACTCTGTCTCAGTGAAGAAATCCTTGTCTGTAGAACAATTTCTGCGTGCCCGAATCATCTCACCCACCGGCAGGTTTTTTATAACGTGGGGTGGGTGACATGAGTGGGCACACAGAATGGAATTAACAGCTGTGCTTTTGCGAAATGTAGAGGACTGTATTTGGCCAGTGGCACTGTCACCCCTCAGATTGACATCAAGAAAAGAAATAGTGTGTGTGTGTTCTGACACAGTGAACTGCAAATTAAGAGTGTTGGTGTTGAGGTAGAAAGAGAAGTCTGGCACGGTCGCCACACCGGGGCCCCATATAAATATGAGGTCGTCTATGTAGCGACCGTACCAGATGAGGTGTTTAGCAAAAGGATTGGAAGGAGAAAAAAGATAGATAGATTCCCACCAACACATGTAGATATTGGCAATAGAGGGGGAGAATTTGGCCCCCATAGAAGCGCCAGTGATTTGGAGAAAGAAACACCCATCAAACATAAAAAAGTTGTGTTCAAGAAGAAAAGAAACACATGTACCCAGAAATTCACGAAGATCAAGAGTATAGGTGGAATAAGTAGAAAGGAACCATTGGAGTGCAGTGAGTGCAAGGTGATGTGGAATAACTGAGTACAGGGATGTAACATCCGCTGAGACCCAGGAGAAGGATGAATGCCAAGGTATGTGGTTCAAATTGAGAAGTAGATGTTTAGTGTCCTGTATGTATGCCGGAATCTGAGGGATGAGTGGTTGGAGGAGCGAGTCTATCCAGGCACAAAGGTTTTCACTTAAAGAGCCGATGCCGGCAACAATAGGTCTACAAGGTGGGGGGAAACAAAGCTTGTGGATCTTGGGAAGAGAATGAAAAATGGGGATTATTGGGTATTCAACAATGAGAAAATCTGCTTCACGCGAAGTGAAAAAACCCTTCTCTTTCCCAAGATCCACAAGCTCCACCAGCCGTTGTTTAAAGATGCTAGTAGGGTCTGATCTAAGAACACGGTATGTGTTAGGATCAGATAACATGTCTAAATTGATTTGACGGTAAAGTCCCTTATCTAATATAACAACGGCGCCCCCCTTGTCAGCCTGTCTCACAACAAGATCATCTGCCGTGGACAGGCTGTCAAGAGCAGCTTGTTCTAAGCGAGTAAGATTGTTGGCATGATGACTTCTGGTGTGGGCCAAAGTTGTGAGATCACGCTCGACTGCCTCCTGAAACATGTCCAGAACAGGTGTTCTGGACATGACAGGATAGAAATTAGAGTTACGTGTGGTGATCTTTGGAACTGTGTCCAAGGCAGTGGAGCTGTGATCACACAACTGGTCCAGTGTGGAGATAGACATCATATCCTGAAAAGAAAAATTAGTGGCTAATCCATGTTCTGAAACAACAGGGTTAGGTGAAGGGGATGGTACAAGATCATAGTTAATCGTATCGTCACAATCAGGTACAGTGGAGTTATCTGTTTTAGGCATATTGAAAAAATGACGACGAATGGTAATACCCCTCACAAACCTATTGATATCAATCAAAGTTCTAAATAAATCAAATCTAGTAGTTGGAGAGAAAGACAGTCCCCGTGACAAAACCGAGATCTGAGAAGTGGTAAGAATCTTGGCTGAAATATTGTAGATAGGGATAGTGTTCATTTCTTTCTGTCCCGGTGATTGCGCGGACTGCGTCTTTCTGGCTCTGTGTTTCCGACCCGCCCGTCGTTTTTTGAAGTAGAAGTCGCAGAGTGTGAACCAGATTTGAGGTCCTGGTTGGGCGTATTCTCATTAGTGACTGATTCACCGGGATCAGAGGCAGAGTCAGAGGTATCTGGTTCTGTTGAGCTGAAGTTAACCCTGGTGGTGCCACGTTTCTTGTTTTGTTTGTTAGAGCGTCTCTTAGCAGAGTGTTTTTTTAGGATAGAACGAGGAGTACTCGCCCGAGTAGTTATCTGTGGCCAGGGAAAAACACTATTAGACCGATAATCTTGAACATCTCTAAGGTATTTAACCTGTTTAGATTTTTCCATAAATGTAAGTTTATCATTAATTTGAGTGTCCAACTCTTGGAACAGCTTATGTTCAGCATATTTAGCAACATCTTTTTGTAATAAGGAAATTTTGTTTCTCACCTCATCAAGGGCCATTTGCTCGTGCCGGATTATCAGATTGACGAATTTCATAGATGAATCTGAAAGAAGTTCTTGCCACTCAGTCTTGAACAAATCCGAATAGACAGTTGTAGGAAATTTTTTCAATCTAAGGCCACGAGGAATCATGTTTTGAGACACATACTTTTGTAGTGAGGATAGATCCAACCATATCCTGGTCTCTTGAAGGAGTGCTGCCTCAAGATCCGACATATGCATGCGGAGATCCAATAACTCCTTGGTGTCCGGATTAAGTGCATCAAGGGTCTGCAACATACTGTTGGTTCGTGCTTGCCGGTCTTCCATAGATTGCAAGCAAGTGCTTTTGGAGGACATGCTGTGGTGAAGCCCGTAGCAATTAGGGCGTCTTGCAAGCTGGCGTGGGGAGCACGGAGAGTCCAAACAATGGAAAGGCAAACAAGGTGAAAGCCAGCTCACCCCGTCCCAAACAGTAGAGCACGGATCCGGGAGCTGGACGGCACCAGCCAAATAGGAAAATGAGAGAGATCGGATCCAGCTCAATGCAGGTAAAATCGGGTTTAATCCATAGGACAAGGAAGGAACAAGTTACGCGTTTCAAGCGCTGCAAGCGCTCTTAGTCATACAACAAATGCATGTTACAAGTCGGCTTAAATAAGCAGTGGGGTAATTACAGCCGGTCGCAGGTCATGTGACCGGCAGGAATTAACCCCTTACAGGTAAATGGAGGCATACAAAATATACTTCAAGTTTCAAAAACGATGGATAAATACAGATATAATTAGTAACTACATAAAAGGGTAATGTCTGAAAACAACAAATGACCAATATGTAGGGAGATGGGAGAAAAATAAATGAGTAAAAAGACATAAGTTATTAAGTTTCATATTAAGAAGATATATGCCAATCATGTACATAGGCTGTAAGGAAGCTAGATGCAGGTTAACATCTTAAGGATGTATCACCAGATAGGTCCTATGTGAAAATAACATAAATATACAAATGAATCAGTATATATTAATGGACGTCTGGGGAACATGTGAGGATGTCAAGAAGTACATAGACGGTAACATAAATAAAATTATACTTAATAATGAAGAATGACATCCTGCCGTTTATTCATACCAAGAGGAACTCGTGTTGATAATTTAAGAATCCAAAAGACTTCTCGATTGAGAAGCTTTTGTTTCAAGTCACCTCCTCTCTTGGATGGGTTGACACGTTCAATGGCGGTACACTGTAAAGAAGAAAAACTACCATGATGTGCTTCAACACAATGTCTGGACACTGCAGAGGTGTTTCTAGAATTGAAATGGGGGATGTCAGATAAATGTTTTCTCAATTCCATTCTGTGTGCCCACTCATGTCACCCACCCCACGTTATAAAAAACCTGCCGGTGGGTGAGATGATTCGGGCACGCAGAAATTGTTCTACAGACAAGGATTTCTTCACTGAGACAGAGTCTATCCAGACACGTCTGAAATCCCGTGGCTACCCTGATTGGTCACTTAAAAGAGCTATAAAAATTGCCTTTAGTCGAAACAGACAGGAACTACTTAACAGTTCCCGCAAACCCAAAATGAAACATGACAATCCAACTCCGGTGACTTTCACTACTTCTTACAGTACCGATTTTTCTACTATTTGTAAAATCATACATACATACATGCCCATGATTTTGACTGATCCCCAGTATGCATGTATCAAAGAAACCGGTTATAAATGTGTTCCCAAAAAGGCTCCCACAATCGGCCAAAGAGTCTCTCCGAGTCTTTTCTCTACCTCCAGGCCTGCTCCACCCACCTGGCTATCCTACCCTGGTTCATTTAGATGTGGGCACAGCCGTTGCACCTGTTGTTCGGTAATGCACGTCACCAGGTCCTTTACTTCATTTGTCACTAACATCACTTATACAATCAAACAGTACATTAATTGTAATACCACGTATGTGGTGTACCTGGTGTCGTGCATGACCTGCCGTCTACAGTACGTCGGCTGTACCACAAATCCATTAAAAGTTCGGTTGAGAAAACATTTATCTGACATCCCCCATTTCAATTCTAGAAACACCTCTGCAGTGTCCAGACATTGTGCTGAAGCACATCATGGTAGTTTTTCTTCTTTACAGTGTACCGCCATTGAACGTGTCAACCCATCCAAGAGAGGAGGTGACTTGAAACAAAAGCTTCTCAATCGAGAAGTCTTTTGGATTCTTAAATTATCAACACGAGTTCCTCTTGGTATGAATAAACGGCAGGATGTCATTCTTCATTATTAAGTATAATTTTATTTATGTTACCGTCTATGTACTTCTTGACATCCTCACATGTTCCCCAGACGTCCATTAATATATACTGATTCATTTGTATATTTATGTTATTTTCACATAGGACCTATCTGGTGATACATCCTTAAGATGTTAACCTGCATCTAGCTTCCTTACAGCCTATGTACATGATTGGCATATATCTTCTTAATATGAAACTTAATAACTTATGTCTTTTTACTCATTTATTTTTCTCCCATCTCCCTACATATTGGTCATTTGTTGTTTTCAGACATTACCCTTTTATGTAGTTACTAATTATATCTGTATTTATCCATCGTTTTTGATACTTGAAGTATATTTTGTATGCCTCCATTTACCTGTAAGGGGTTAATTCCTGCCGGTCACATGACCTGCGACCGGCTGTAATTACCCCACTGCTTATTTAAGCCGACTTGTAACATGCATTTGTTGTATGACTAAGAGCGCTTGCAGCGCTTGAAACGCGTAAATTGTTCCTTCCTTGTCCTATGGATTAAACCCGATTTTACCTGCATTGAGCTGGATCCGATCTCTCTCATTTTCCTATTTGGCTGGTGCCGTCCAGCGCCCGGATCCGTGCTCTACTGTTTGGGGCGGGGTGAGCTGGCTTTCACCTTGTTTGCCTTTCTCTTGGGAAGTGAGGTCTAGCCGATCTGGTCCCATTCCACAGAAGAGCTACTGTACGCAAATTGTCAAAATAATTTATACTGTCTATGATAGAAAGGTGTTAGAATACACAGCTTGCTGTGTTTGGGGCTGTCAGGGTCACCTTATCCAAGGGGCACTTGCCCAGAGCCCACTCTGTAAGGGGTCTGACCTGGCAGAAAGCATGCGGGTGTGGCCTCTTGAACTAACAGGTTGATGGGCAGTGTCCAAGGGCATGGGCTAGAGCGGGTGTCCACTGCCATCATCCTTTTGTTTTTAAATCAGCAACGGGCCAATGGCAGGTCAATCAGAGTAGAGGCCAAGGCTCTTAAAGAGTATGCAGTGCCTGTCTAGGTAGTGTAGTCAGTCTAGTAAAAGATGACAAGAGTCAAGCCCCAGTGACATTACAGCATGCCATGGACCATTACTGAGAGAAAGGCTGAGGAAAACATGCCGCCGCCTCTAACCTTAACGCTTTGTCCTCCCTGCACCCACACTACAGGGATCATTCTTCAGGGCTCCTTGGCTACAAGGGTTAAATGTGAGTATACCACCAGTCTAACTGTAATATCGTAGCCTCTGAGGTCTGGATAATATAAGAGAAAAGGGAAGGGGTCTACTCGCATCCCCTCTTTGGGTACAATATCCAAACTCACAGGATGGACGACTATTCTGTATTATACTCCTGAGCTGCACTCGCTATTCTGCAGGTGGATTCACTGTGTATCTTTAGCTTGTCATCATCTATTACAGTGATGGCGAACCTATGGAACGCGTGCCACAGGTGGCACGCCGAGCCCCCTCTGTGGGCACGCGGCCATAGTTCGCCATGCGACCCGTGCAGACTTGCGACCGTTCCTCCCCTCAGCTCTCCGAAGGTTTCCAAAGCTAGAGCTGGGGGGAAGCAAAGCCAGAGCAGAGTGTGCAGGTCTGCACGGGAGAAATAAGCCACGCCTCCTAATCTCCCCCTCCTGGAGGACGCAGGGGAGGGGAGGACGGGAGAGAGGATGTACAAGCCAGAGCAGAGTGTGCAGGTCTGCACGGGAGAAATAAGCCACGCCCCCTCATCTCCCCCTCCTGGAGGACGCAGGTCTGCACGAGAGAAATAAGCCACGCCCCCTCATCTCCCCCTCCTGGAGGACGCAGGTCTGCACGGGAGAAAAAGCCACGCCCCCTCATCTCCCCCTCCTGGAGGACGCAGGTCTGCACGGCAGACAGAAGCCAGAACAGGGGAGAGAGGATGCACACAGCTTCTCATCTCCCCTGCCTAATGATTTCTATGTGTGAAGGGGACATACTGCATGGACTGGGATAAGGGGTGGTGGGGGGGGACATCACAGACTGGGGATGATATCTATGTGTGAAGGGTAAAACAGCTTAAAATTGCGTGGTCTGCAGTGGCAAGAGATACTCAACCCCAAGTGCAGTTGTGCACTCTATGCTGGGGTGGAGCTCCTGCATTTGTGGTCCGTTGCTATGGGCGATCCCCAGCAGATATGCATACAATGGAGGATGCCTGCAAACGGTCACAAGTACCACAAATGAATCCTACACCTGATAAACATGTGGATGCATGAAATCTAGACATAAAACAAATTCACAGATGTGGTCAAAAATGGCAGATGTTCCTCAACCCCAAGTGCAGTTGTGCACCCCAAACTGGAGTAGAGGTCCTGCATTTGTGGACCACAATATAGGTTCACTACTGTGGCAGATGCAAACAATGACATTAACTAACCCTCAAAACTGATGTTAAAATTGAGACATTAGCCAGTGTATCCTCATATGAAGGACATACCAGAGGCCGCACACCAACGCCAAGGTTTCTCAGATGGTACAGGACCTAACACTAACCTACCTGTGCGTGATAAGCAAAACGAGGAACCAAATTACGGCAGCATCAGGTCCGGCTTGTAGACTGCTCCCAGGTCAGCTCCAGTGTGACTATGCACACATACAGTGGGAGGGGGAGAGACAGGCTACCAGCCCCACCCTGGTTGGCTAATATATTTCCGGTGCAGTGCCATAGAATGAGATTTGCCATAGAATGAGATGCTCCGCCTCTATCACATCCTATTGGATCACATATTTAACTGCCACGCATCGACGCGCACAGCAGTCTCAGTTTGGCTATCACAGGGAGAGGATCTCCTCTCCCTGTGATAGCTGAAGCTGCACCGACCTCTCATGGCCTCTGTGGCCCGATTCAGCTGAAGCTGCACGGAGCTCACATGGGCTCTGTGGGCTGATTCAATTGGGCCACAGAAGCTCATACATTTACTCAGCTCATACGGCTCATACATTTACTCTTTTATTACATTTACTGTTTTATAGATCTACAGCACTATCGGGATCCCTATGCCCGATAGCACTATCGATCGACAGCGCTATCGGGACCCTGATGCCCAATAGCGCTGTCATCAGCATGCCTCACCGTGAGCGCTTACTACACCCCACGCCCGCAGCTCTTCTCCCCGTCCCCTGTTAACTCTCAGGGAGCTGGGAACATACAGTAGAGCATCGGGCGCAGGTAAAGTAGTACTGCGCAGGTGCAGCACTATGCAAATAGCGTAGGGCTAAAGTTAGTATTGCGCGTGCTCCGTTGTCCTTCCCTACGCAATTTGCGTAGGGAGACCAGGTGGCCATGCGCAGTCTGTATGCATTGCAATAGAATGAGATTTGCCTTCGGATGGCTCCATGCAGCTTCAGCTATAACAGGGAGAGGAGATCCTCTCCCTGTGATAGCCAAACTGAGACTGCCGTGCGCGTCGATGCGTGACGGTTAAATATGTCACGTGACAAGTGTGAGCCAATAGGATGTGATGAAGGCGGAGCATCTCATTCTATGGCAAATCTCATTCTATGGCAATGCACCGGCCTCACAGGTGAAACCTTAAAGGAGTTCTCTTAGCTAAAACTTTTAACGCCCACTGTGCCCGGGCTGTAAAACTATACATAATAAACTTTCATTAACCTGCATACGATCCCCCGTTGTTCCGATATTGCCGTCCCGTTCTCCGGTCCCGGTCTCTTCCACTTCCTGCGGGTCGATGACTTCACTCTGTGCTCAGCCTATCAGCGGCCGCAACAATGTCCCGTCGCGGCCGCTGATAGGCTGAGCGCAGAATTAAGTCACCGACCCGGAGGAAGAGGAAGCTGACCGGGACCGGAGCACGGGCGGCGATATCGGAACAACGCGGGATCGTAGGCAGGTAAGTGAAAGTTTATTATGTATAGTTTTACAGCCCGGGCACAGCGGGGGATAAAAGATTTCAGTTGGAGAACTCCTTTAATGCTACCCAGTATGATAAAAAGGGTGCATTAGTACAAACTTTTAACATGAAACAGCTTACAATATGTGTGAAGGGGACATACTGCATGGACTGGGGATAAGGGGTCGGGGGAGGGTTGGACATCACAGACTGGGGATGATATCTATGTGTGAAGGGGACACAGGCCCGTCGCTACAGGACAGGCAAACCAAGCAATTGCTTGGGGCCCCAAGCTGGCCAGGGACCCCGAGCAGAGCCCGTGCTTGCCCATCATGTAGCGACGGGGCAATTACCCCCCCCCCACTATTAAGGACATCCCTGTGTCCCGAAAGATGTTTTCGGGACACAGGGATGCTCCCGTTAACTCTCTGCGGCCCCGCGTTAAGTTTAAAAACGCAGGGGCCGCCGGATCATAGCGCACGCCGGGACGTCACTGACATCCCGATTGTGTGCCCACAGCAATGGAGGCACAGAAGATCGGAGCATCAAGGAGGAGGAAGGCGTGCGCTGGCCAGCTTGGTAAGTGACCAGCGGCACGTCATCTTCGGTGTTCCGACCACCGCTTCTCCAGTCCCGGAACTAATGCTATGGCCGGTCTGGAGGAGCGGTGGTCAGAGGACTGAAGTGGGGCAGTACACAGGCATACTGTGGGGAATACTTCCAGCCTAATGTGGGGGAACACTGCAAGCCTAATGTGGGGGAACACTGCCAGCCTAATGTGGGGGAACACTGCCAGCCTAATGTGGGGAACACTGCCTACCTAATGTGGGGAACACTGCCAGCCTAATATGGGGGAACACTGCCAGCCTAATGTGGGGGAACACTGCCAGCCTAATGTGGGGGAACACTGCCAGCCTAACGCAGGGAACACTGCCTGCCCAATGTGGGGGAACACTGCCTACCTAATGTGGGGGAACACTGCCTACCTAAAGTGGGGGAACACTGCCTACCTAATGTGGGGGAACACTGCCAGCCCAATGTGGGGGAACACTGCCTACCTAATGTGGGGGGAACATTGCCAACCTAATGTGGGGAGAACTATGCTGCATCTAATGTGGGGGGAACACTGCCAGCCTAATGTGGGGATAACTATGCTGCATCTAATGTGGGGGGAACACTGCCAGCCTAATGTGGGGATAACTATGCTACACCTAATGTGGGGGGAACACTGCCAGCCTAATGTAAGGGAGAACTATGCTGCACCTAATGTGGGGGGGACACTGCCAGCCTAATGTGGGGAGAACTATGCTGCACCTAATGTGGGGGGAACACTGCCAGCCTAATGTGGGGAGAACTCTGCTGCACCTAATGTGGGGGGGAACTCTGCTGCACCTAATGTGGGGAGAACTATGCTGCACCTAATGTGGGGGGAACACGGCCAGCCTAATGTGGGGAGAACTATGCTGCACCTAATGTGGGGGGAACACTGCCAACCTCATGTGGGGAGAACTATGCTGCACTTAATGTGGGGGGAACACTGCCAACCTAATGTGGGGAGAACTATGCTGCACCTAATGTGGGGGGGAACACTGCCAACCTAATTTGGGGAGAACTATGCTGCACCTAATGTGGGGGAAACACTGCCAACCTAATGTGGGGAGAACTATGCTGCACCTAATGTGGGGTGAAACACTGCCAACCTAATGTGGGGAGAACTATGCTGCACCTAGACTGTGTTCAATAACCAACTTCCTCTACCTCTTAATTCTCCCCCCCCCTCCCATGCCATGTAAACCTTGTATATATAAAAAACACTCCAACAACTTATAACTTTGGTGGACGTGGGGGTCGGCCACAGCTTTTATTTAGTCATAACACTGTTAACATGGTAACCAAACCGTCCAACCTCCATGAGGTCGCCAAACCAGGGGGAACCCCACAGCCAGCCGCCGGCCTCAGCCGCCGGGCCTAAGAGCCTTCCCCCTCCGCTTCTCCATGTATTTCTCTCCTTTACCGCCAGCTGTGACTTAACTAATTCAAGCAAAAGACAAACATTCCATCAAAGATGAAACCAACATATAGTTACATAGTTACATAGTTAGTAAGACATATGTCCATCAAGTTCAACCAGGGAATTAAGGGGTAGGGGTGTGGCGCGATAATGTTAAGACTTTTCCACCAATTCCTTATTTATATATTATCTTCTTTTTATTTTTATATAAACATTTTTTATATATATATATATATATATATATATATATATATATACATTCCTTTATTTTTTATTTTTTTTATAAAGGGGGGAATTACAAAATTCAAAAGGGGAAAAAACCCCGTACAACAATCAAAATAGGGAGGGCGGGAACCTTTCTCTGCTGGACACAGGTACAAAGGGGCCTGAGGGGAGGAAGGACCCTCACTTATGCCTTGGTGAACAGCCTAACCCCTTTCTCACATGTGACCCTACTCCCCACTCTAACTGGCTAACCAGCCCTGGGAGCAACCAAATATGGAGGGGGGGGAACCTATTTTAACCCTACCCTGCCTGAACCTCTGCCCACAGTCAGTGGCCCCTAGTCCTAGTCGGCCCGGCACCACCCAGACTGTGTTCAATAACCAACTTCCTCTACCTCTTAATTCTCCCCCCCCTGCCATGTAAACCTTGTATATATAAAAAAAACACTCCGACAACTTTGGTGGACGTGGGGGTCGGCCACAGCTTTTATTTAGTCATAACACTGTTAACATGGTAACCAAACCGTCCAACCTCCATGAAGTAGCCAAACCAGGGGGAGCCCCACAGCCAGCCGCCGGCCTCAGCCGCCGGGCCTAAGAGCCTTCCCCCTCCGCTTCTCCATGTATTTCTCTCCTTTACCGCCAAAGAAGGAGCTCAGCCTCCTTACACTGAGCTCCGACACCCACCAAGAACGTAAAGGGCCTGCTCTATACCGTCCTGCAAACCTGACAGGAATATATCCAAGCCAATATCATTAAGGTGCACCCCATCCTGGCCCATAAACCTACGATTATCACCTTCCAGCTGCCTATGCCTAACCACTACACCAGAATGGGCCAGTACAAAGCGAGCCATACGGGAGTTAATAGTTCTACTCGCTCTCTCCACCACAGGAGCCTCCCTAGAACCCTGCCATGTAACCCGGGGAACAATTTCCGACCACACAATGAGAACCTCAGAAAAAAGGGATACTATCCTTTCAAGATCCACTCTCATAAGGACAATTAACTCGGGAACCCGTAGGGACAGGATGTCATTGCCCCCAGCATGGATAACCAAAATGACAGGTGACCTCGACATACCAGCTATCTGAAAAGATTCCATAAGAATCCGAGACCAGGGGAGACCCCCGATCCCACGCCAATGAACTTCAACCTGGAATCCCAAAGACCTACCACCTGGCCGGCAGACAGCCCGTTGAGCAGCCCGGTGAATATACGAATGCCCCACAATGTGAACCACAGGAGAACGAGAACCTGGAAAAGAAAAACGTGTTAGAGGAGCAATTCTGGACGAACATATCCCGCATAACATCCGGACTTCCACCTACCAATCCGTTGAATCTCACTGGCAGGTAGGCCTGCCCTGGCTGCTTCAGTGGCTGCACCTATGCGGAAGGAATGCGTCCCAAACTCAGACGGGGGAACCCCTGCCAACACCAGACACTTCTTAAAAATAGAACTAAACTGAGAGGGGCCCCTGACTGGTGAACTAAAAACTTATCCCCAGGAGGCCTGACCTTCAAAAACTCGGAAACCGCTAGAACAGGGCACACTGCCCCCCCCACTGTCCCCAAACTCAACCAACACCCCACCCCAACCTGATCCGTCTTGGACCTCCTAATACGTAACTGCACTATTCCATTAGACAAGAGCACATCATCACACAAAAGTCCCCCATGGGCCCCAGCCGAAGAGGGGACCAACTCGCCTAACCGCAATGCGCCGAAAAAGGCCAAGCAAAAAGCCATGGAAAACAAAAGCCCCTCATAGGGAGAGGAACAAACATCGCCAGTAACCCGCACTAACATCTCCAGCAACTGGAAAGACACCGGGCGCCTGGTATCTTTTCGCACCTGCTTCCTATCCCACCCTTTCAACGCCTGTTGAAGCCCAAAATGCCTAGTGCAATCTAACCAGCTCCACAACTTCAAATGAAAACCCACCCCCCTTAAACGGCGCCTGGCAACAGCCGCCGAACAACCTGTATGCTGCAAACCTAGCAGGTAATCCACCGTGATGGAAAAACGCATATTCTCGCTACCAGCAAAATCCCTGTCTCCCGCTACCAACAACCAACCATCCCAGGCCTTACCGTGACCAGACCACGTAGACGGAGCCACGGAGGAGGCAATCAAGGGCATCAAACTCAGGATACCAGGGTCCACAGGAGTGGCGGGCAGGGCAGGCCCTCCTGGGCCGCCCCCGGAAACAGATTGCGAAATTCCTGAAAAAGGAAATGGGATAACAGATCAGCATGCACATTGTCAATTCCAGGAACATGTCGAGACCTAAACCAAATGTTGTACTCTAAACAACGTAAAACTAAATGCCGCAACAGGGACAACACAGGGAGGGAGGAGGAGGAAAGACCGTTAATACAGTGAACCACACTAATGTTGTCTGTCCAAAAACACACCTTGCTGTCTCTGAGCCTAGGCCCCCAAAGCTCCACAGCAACCACAATAGGGAAAAGCTCTAAGAGGGTGAGATTCCGACATAAACCCTCCTCCACCCAGTGCCGAGGCCAAGACTCTGCACTCCAATCCGTACCAAGGATGGCCCCGTATCCAACAGAACCTGCGGCATCAGTGAACAGGGACAGCTCCATATTGCTAACTTCGGGGGACTGAAAACAGGTCCGACCGTTGTAGCGGCGCAAAAACTCGCGCCACACCAACAAATCTGCCTTAATGGAAAACGTTAAACGAATGTGGTGATCGGGTCTCCTGGCTCCTCTTGTGGCCAGAGAGAGCCACCGTGAAAAAACTCGCCCCATGGGCATGATCCTACAGGCAAAAACTAACAAACCCAAGAGAGATTGGAGCTGCCGAAGGGTAACCTTGGAAACCGAACAGAAACCTTCCAACAAATCCAATAACTTACTCAATTTATCAGCAGGCAAACGAAAAACCATTCTCACCGAGTCGATTTCAATTCCCAGAAAAGAATGCGTGGTGACCGGACCCTCACTTTTTTCGGCGGAGAGCGGGACATCAAAACCACTCATCAGGGAACAGAAAGAATCCAACAAAAATTGACAGCAGGGGGACCCACCCAGACCAACAAATAGAAAATCATCCAAATAGTGAATGATTGAGGGACAGCCCGTTTCATATCGCACCACTCATTCCAAGAATGTACTGAACATCTCGAAATAGTGTCACGAAATGGAACAACCCATCGGCAAACAAGTGTCATAATAGGACCAACCGTCCACACAGCAACCCAGAAGGTTATAACAATCCGGGTGTACTGGCAACAGCCGAAAAGCGGATTCAATGTCCGACTTAGCCATAAGAGCTCCACAACCTGCTTTTCTTACCAAGAACACAGCCCTATCAAAAGACACATAGGAAACCGATGCCTCCTCTTTGGAGATCCCGTCGTTAACCGATGAGTCCTTGGGATAGGACAAATGGTGAATCAATCGAAATTTACTGCTTTCCTTCTTGGGCACAAAACCCAAAGGGGAAACACGCAAATTTTCGAAAGGGGGGAAGCATAAGGCCCTTGGATCCTGCCCAGATTTACCTCCTTACTAACCTTGTCACGGAGAGCCTGCGGATAAAGCCTGGCAGAATGCAAATTGTCAGACAACTGGGGTGAAACAGAAGAAATAAAAGGAATGAAAAAAACAAACAAAAAACCAATATGTAACTGCTCAGCTTCCGACCGGTTGGGGTAAAGCCCTAGCCAGGGCCACATCGCGCCCACGCTCACTGGCGTCTTTCCCGTCAGCGGGCGCTGCGCCCTTGGATGCTGGCTTTGCAGGCCGGGGGCAACGGACTGCGGCATGAGCTCCCCCGCAAGAGGAGCACTCATGCTTGAATTTGCACAGTCCGTAAAACTTGCAATGGCCCTCGTTGAAAAGCCAGCATGAGCCCGGTCGCCTAGCGGCCACTGCCCCTTGTTGACTGGACTGTGGGACAGCGGCCCCTTCTGAAAAGGGGGAAGGCTTCTGCACCATCATTAACCTAAGCCAGACATCCGTGGCCTTACAACCCCACCCCACACTAGGCTGTAACGCCAAGCGCCTTCGAAACTCCTCATCATACTTCCACCACGCCTGACCTCCGTGGGACTTGAAAGCATTATAAACGGAATCCATGTATATGAAGAGTTCCGAACAGCGCTCGGGGTGCTTTTCGCCCATGATACAACCCAGAACAGAAAAGGCCTGCAGACAATTACCGATAGACTTGACAACCCGGGGCCTACGCTCAAAACCCATGTCAGTGGGCGGTTTGCGCTCCCTATCGCTAGTATGCTGATCAACCGACACTAGAGCCCAAATGTCAATATATTGATTATCCCATATTTTTTGCATGGTCTCCTCGCTGACATGCGATCCCAGGGGGCTAATCCCACAAAAGAATGACTCCTTGTGAACCCCAGCCCTAGGCGGAGATGAGGCCCTCGTGGCCGGGGGGTTAACCACAACCCCCGGCGAACCAGGCTCCAGCTGCACCAGTAACGCCTTAAGGGCCGGAACCAGAACCCATGGACCACCCGCTAAACCCCAAGCCCCAGCAAGATTTGACTGACCAGTCAACGAAGCTGGAGGAGGAGGCATCACACCAGTGGTTGACGGCAGCACAGGAACCGGAGGAGTCGTCGTGAGCCCGGCCCTAGCAGCCACTGCGCCGGAAGAGGGGGCCGCGCCGGACCGACTGTCCGCGCGGGAAGGCCTTCTGGAGGACCGGGACGATCTTCTACGAGCCCCAGGGTGACTCTCCCGGCCCCGAGGGCTCCTGGAGCGGCTGCCGGAGGAAGAGGGGGACCTCCAGTGGGAGGATCTGGAACGCCTGGAACGGTAGTGGTGCCTTGATGACCCGTGCCGACACCTCCTGCCATCGCCGGAAACAACGGTCCTGCTGCGGCAATATCTACAAGAATTAAAGGAGGAGGAACGGGAATGGCCGCCTCTCCTACGGGAGTGAGTGCGCCGGCGACTACTGCCGCGGGACCGGGGCTCTGGGGGCACCCCTGCAGGGGCAGAGGGAGGAACACTGACCCCCACCTCACTATCCTGTACTATGGGATCAGGGGTCATTACAGGGTCAGGAGGGGGAGAGGGGAGACTAACGGGCGGAACCCCTTCTGGTGGAGAGGGGGCAGTAGCAGCAGGCTCAGAATCCCCTGCAGCAGAGGAACCAGAGGCACCCACGTTATTCCCCATGACAGATGGAGCAGCAGTGGGGGGAGGAAGAGCCTGCCTACCAGAGGCCAACAGGGCAGAATGAGGTCCCTGTCCACGAGGGCAGGAAGAAGGGGGCGGAGCTATGCTGCACCTAATGTGGGGTGAACACTGCCAACCTAATGTGGGGAGAACTATGATGCACCTAATGTGGGGGGAACACTGCCAACCTAATGTGGGGAGAACTATGCTGCACCTAATGTGGGGGGAACTCTGCTGCACCCAAATGTGGGGGGAACTCTGCTGCACCTAATGTGGGGGGAACACTGCCAACCTAATGTGGGAAGAACTATGCTGCACCTAATGTGTGGGGAACACTGCCAACCTAATGTGGGGAGAATTATGCTGCACCTAATGTGGGGGGAACACTGCCAACCTAATGTGGGGAGAACTATGCTGCACCTAATGTGGGGGGAACACTGCCAGCCTAAGGTGGGGAGAACTATGCTGCACCTAATATGGGGGGAACACTGCCAACCTAATGTGAGGAGAACTATGCTGCACCTAATGTGGGGGGAACACTGCCACCTTAATTTGGGGAGAACTATGCTGCACCTAATGTGGGGGGAACACTGCCAACCTAATGTGGGGAGAACTATGCTACACCTAATGTGGGGGGGAACACTGCCAGCCTAATGTGGGGAGAACTATGCTGCACCTAATGTGGGGGAAACACTGCTAATCTAATGTGGGGAGAACAATGCTGCACCTAATGTGGGGGGAACACTGCCAGCCTAATGATGGGAAAACTATGCTGCACCTAATGGGGGGGGGGGGGGGAAACACTGCCAGTCTAATGTAGGGAGAACTATGCTGCACCTAATGTGGGGGGAAACACTGCCAGCCTAATGTGGGGAGAACTATGCTGCACCTAATGTGGGGGGAACACTGCCAACCTAACGTGGGGAGAACTATTCTGCACCTAATGTGGGGGGAACACTGCTAACCTAATGTGGGGAGAATTATGCTGCATCTAATGTTGGAGGAACACTGCTAACCTAATGAACTGGGGAGAACTATGCTGCACCTAATGTGGGGGAACACAGCTAGCCTAATGTGGGGAGAACTATGCTGCACCTAATGTGGGGGGAACACTGCCAACCTAATGTGGGGAGAACTATGCTGCACCCAATGTGGGGGGAACACTGCCAACCTAATGTGGGGAGAACTCTGCTGCACCTAATGTGGGGGGAACTCTGCTGCACCTAATGTGGGGAGAACTATGCTGCACCTAATCTGGGGGGAACACTGCCAGCCTAATGTGGGGAGAACTATGCTGCACCTAATGTGGGGGGAACACTGCCAACCTAATGTGGGGAGAACTATGCTGCACCTAATGTGGGGGGAACACTGCCAACCTAATGTGGGGAGAACTATGCTGCACCTAATGTGAGGGAAACACTGCCAACCTAATGTGGGGAGAACTATGCTGCACCTAATGTGGGGGAAACACTGCCAACCTAATGTGGGGAGAACTATGCTGCACCTAATGTGGGGGGAACACAGCCAGCCTAATGTGGGGAGAACTATGCTGCACCTAATGTGGGGGAACACTGCTAACCTAATGTGGGGAGAACTATGCTGCACCTAATGTGGGGGGAACACTGCCAACCTAATGGGGGGAAAACTATGCTGCACCTAATGGGGGGGAACACTGCCAGTCTAATGTGGGGAGAACTATGCTGCACCTAATGTGGGGGAAACACTGCCAGCCTAATGTGGGGAGAACTATGCTGCACCTAATGTGGGGGGGAACACTGCCAACCTAACATGGGGAGAACTATTCTGCATCTAATGTGGGGGGAACACTGCTAACCTAATGTGGGGAGAACTATGCTGCACCTAATGTGGGAGGAACACTGCTAACCTAATGAACTGGGGAGAAATATGCAGCACCTAATGTGGGGGGAACACAGCCAGCCTAATGTGGGGAGAACTATGCTGCACCTAATGTGGGGGGAACACTGCCAACCTAATGTGGGGAGAACTATGCTGCACCTAATGTGGGGGGAACACTGCCAACCTAATGTGGGGAGAACTATGCTGCACCTAATGTGGGGGGAACACTGCTAACCTAATGTGGGGAGAACTATGCTGCACCTAATGTGGGGGAAACACTGCCAACCTAATGTGGGAAGAACTATGCTGCACCTAATGTGGGGGGAACACTGCCAACCTAATGTGGGGGGAACTATGCTGCACCTAATGTGGGGGGAACACTGCCAACCTAATGTGGGGAGAACTATGCTGCACCTAATGTGGGGGGAACACTGCCAACCTAATGTGGGGAGAACTATGCTGCACCTAATGTGGGGGGAACACTGCCAACCTAATGTGGGGAGAACTATGCTGCACCTAATGTGGGGGGAACACTGCCAACCTAATGAGGGGAGAACTATGCTGCACCTAATGTGGGGGGAACACTGCCAACCTAATGTGGGGAGAACTATGCTGCACCTAATGTGGGGGGAACACTGCAAACCTAATGTGGGGAGAACTATGCTGCACCTAATGTGGGGGGAACACTGCCAACCTAATGTGGGAGAACTATGCTGCACCTAATGTGGGGGGAACACTGCTAACCTAATGTGGGGGGAACACTGCCAACCTAATGTGGGGAGAACTATGCTGCACCTAATGTGGGGGGAACACTGCCAACCTAATGTGGGGAGAACTATGCTGCACCCAATGTGGGGGGAACACTGCCAACCTAATGTGGGGAGAACTATGCTGCACCTAATGTGGGGGGAAACACTGCTAGCCTAATGTGGGGAGAACTATGCTGCACCTAATGTGGGGGGAACACTGCCAACCTAATGTAGGGAGAACTATGCTGCACCTAATGTGGGGGGAACACTGCCAACCTAACGTGGGGAGAACTATGCTGCACCTAATGTGGGGGGAACACTGCTAACCTAATGTGGGGAGAACTATGCTGCACCTAATGTGGGGGGAACACTGCCTACCTAATGTGGGGAGAACTATGCTGCACCTAATGTGGGGGGAACTCTGCTGCACCCAAATGTGGGGGGAACTCTGCTGCACCTAATGTGGGGGGAACACTGCCAACCTAATGTGGGAAGAACTATGCTGCACCTAATGTGTGGGGAACACTGCCAACCTAATGTGGGGAGAATTATGCTGCACCTAATGTGGGGGGAACACTGCCAACCTAATGTGGGGAGAACTATGCTGCACCTAATGTGGGGGGAACACTGCCAGCCTAAGGTGGGGAGAACTATGCTGCACCTAATATGGGGGGAACACTGCCAACTTAATGTGAGGAGAACTATGCTGCACCTAATGTGGGGGGAACACTGCCACCTTAATTTGGGGAGAACTATGCTGCACCTAATGTGGGGGGAACACTGCCAACCTAATGTGGGGAGAACTATGCTACACCTAATGTGGGGGGGAACACTGCCAGCCTAATGTGGGGAGAACTATGCTGCACCTAATGTGGGGGAAACACTGCTAACCTAATGTGGGGAGAACAATGCTGCACCTAATGTGGGGGGAACACTGCCAGCCTAATGATGGGAAAACTATGCTGCACCTAATGGGGGGGGGGGGGGGGGGGAGGAAACACTGCCAGTCTAATGTAGGGAGAACTATGCTGCACCTAATGTGGGGGGAAACACTGCCAGCCTAATGTGGGGAGAACTATGCTGCACCTAATGTGGGGGGAACACTGCCAACCTAACGTGGGGAGAACTATTCTGCACCTAATGTGGGGGGAACACTGCTAACCTAATGTGGGGAGAACTATGCTGCATCTAATGTTGGAGGAACACTGCTAACCTAATGAACTGGGGAGAACTATGCTGCACCTAATGTGGGGGAACACAGCCAGCCTAATGTGGGGAGAACTATGCTGCACCTAATGTGGGGGGAACACTGCCAACCTAATGTGGGGAGAACTATGCTGCACCCAATGTGGGGGGAACACTGCCAACCTAATGTGGGGAGAACTATGCTGCACCTAATGTGGGGGGCAACACTGCCAACCTAATGTGGGGAGAACTATGCTGCACCTAATGTGGGGGGAACACTGCTAACCTAATGTGGGGAGAACTATGCTGCACCTAATGTGGGGGGAACACTGCCAGCCTAATGTGGGGAGAACTCTGCTGCACCTAATGTGGGGGGAACTCTGCTGCACCTAATGTGGGGAGAACTATGCTGCACCTAATCTGGGGGGAACACTGCCAGCCTAATGTGGGGAGAACTATGCTGCACCTAATGTGGGGGGAACGCTGCCAACCTAATGTGGCGAGAACTATGCTGCACCTAATGTGGGGGGAACACTGCCAACCTAATGTGGGGAGAACTATGCTGCACCTAATGTGGGGGGAACACTGCCAACCTAATGTGGGGAGAACTATGCTGCACCTAATGTGAGGGAAACACTGCCAACCTAATGTGGGGAGAACTATGCTGCACCTAATGTGGGGGAAACACTGCCAACCTAATGTGGGGAGAACTATGCTGCACCTAATGTGGGGGGAACACAGCCAGCCTAATGTGGGGAGAACTATGCTGCACCTAATGTGGGGGAACACTGCTAACCTAATGTGGGGAGAACTATGCTGCACCTAATGTGGGGGGAACACTGCCAACCTAATGTGGGGAAAACTATGCTGCACCTAATGGGGGGGAACACTGCCAGTCTAATGTGGGGAGAACTCTGCTGCACCTAATGTGGGGGAACACTGCTTCACCTAATGTGGGGGCCTCGTATCGACGTTCGCTCACGTCGCACTCCCAGAATTGAAGGGCCGGCACGACTACGCCATGATGCCTGCCCTAGAGCGTGACATGCTTGAACATCAAGGGGGGGGGGGGGGGGCCTCCATGTCCATTTTGCTCCAAATTCCTTCAAACGGCCCTGAGGGGACATACCGAATTGACTAGGGATAAGGGGTGGGGGGGGGGGGCCCATCACAAACTGGGGATGATATCTGTGTGTGAAGGGGACATACTGCATGGCCTGGGGATAAGGGGGGGGGGGGGGAAGACATCATAGACTGGGGATGATTTCTATTTGAGGGCAGTTTGAGGGGAAAAAAGTTGGCGTGCAATACGGTTTGGGCACAAAAGGTTCGCCATCACTGATCTATTACAATAGTGACTGCATAGAAGACACTTCTAGGTTGTACAATCTATAGAGGAATCCAATTTCCACCTCCCTTTACTATGTTTTAGAGCATCCACTAGCAGGAAGTGCGCAGGGCCTTTCCACCACCAGATGATAGCAGTCTATAGCCTGTTTTATGATAGACACATTTTTGACAGATAAGAAAAAACAAGTAGCTTAAACATTAGCCCGGCAGTACAAGAAGTCATAAAGGACATGTTTATAGCTTCATATTGAGTCATTTTCTCCACTATGCACCGGTGTTTGAACACTTTATTTAGGATTTTAGCCTGTGCAGTTATTTCCGCTGCTGCTACTATCCTAACCTGGTTTCTGATCCAGCATTACTATCATGGTATGTATCACTGACCTGCAGAACTATAGAGACTATCGGACATGTGCAGCAATAGCTTTTCTAACGTTCCATAAGTAGTGATCTGTCCTTCAGGAGTCTGAGTGACAACCATGCCTGTCATATTGGAAATATTACTAGTCGACCATTTGTCCCTGGAACAGTTAGAAATGAGAAAGGACGAGTTTAGCAACTGAAAGGAAAAGCTATTTTTATTGTCTTTTATTATATGATAAAATATTCTTCAAGATATTTGAACAATATATATGTGTGTGGGTTTAGATGGTAACTAAATATAGTTACACAGTTACATTTTTGCAGCATTCGGGGGACCTTGGAGGTAAATGTTGGGGGATTCCCTGATGAATTACTATTATGTACTGATGGATGCCTATGAGGGATATCACTTAGTGGCGTCTGTCATATGCAGCAACTCAGTACAGATCCTGCTTCCAAGAGTTACTGGTTGTCATATGCTTGCAGTTCTGTCACTGTGTGTTACTACACTTATTTTACACTGTTATTTCCCTATGTAATTCACATATGTCCCCTTAAGGACAAAGCCAATTTTCACCTTAAAGGGGTATTCCAGGCAAAACCTTTATATATATATATATATATATATATATATATATATATATATATATATATATATATCAACTGGCTCCGGAAAGTTAAACAGATTTGTAAATTACTTATATTAAAAAATCTTAATCCTTTCAATAGTTATAAGCTTCTGAAGTTTTCTGTCTAACTGCTCAATAATGATGTCACGTCCCGGGAGCTGTGCATGATGGGAGAATATCCCTATAGGAACTGCACAGCTCCTGGGACGTGAGTCATCAGAGAGCAATTAGACAGAAAACAACAACTCAACTTCAGAAGCGAATAACTATTGGAAGGATTAATATTTTTTAATAGAAGTAATTTACAAATCTGTTTAACTTTCCGGAGCCAGTTGATATATAAAAAAAAGTTTTGGCCTGGAATACCCCTTTAAGGACCAGAGCGTTTTTTGCACATCTGACAACTGTCACTTTAAGCATTAATAACTCTGAGATGCTTTTACTTATGAATTTGATTTCAAGATTGTTATTTCGTGACATATTCTACTTTAACATAGCGGTAAAATTTCGTCCATACTTGCATCATTTCTTGGTGAAAAATTCCAAAATTTCATGAAAAATTTGAAAATTTTGCATTTTTCTAACTTTGAGACTCTCTGCTTGTAAGGAAAATAGAAATTCCAAATAAATGATATATTGATTCACATATACAATATGTCTACTTTATGTTTGCATCATAAAGTTGACATGTTTTTACTTTTGGAAAACATCAGTGGGCTTCAAAGTTCAGCAGCGATTTTCAAATTTTCACAACATTTTCAAAATCAGAATTTTTCATGGACCAGTTCAGGTTTGAAGTGGATTTGAAGGGCCTTTATATTAGAAATACCCCATAATAACTAGGGGTGTGAATCGCCAAGAATTTGGCGATTCGATTCGAATCGCGATACCAGTGTGGCGATTCGATATATCGCGATATATCGCGATACCGTCTAGGTGACGATACATCGCGATATATCGCCCACCTGGGAGCATTCATAGATCCCAATAGACGCCGCTGTCAGCTTTGACAGCGGCGATCTAGTACTCCGGTGCTCACTTTTCTCATGTTATCCCGTCCGGGCTGCAAAATAAAATAAAACGCACTTTATCTTACCTGCCAACGAGCCCCCGGAGCTCCGGTACACTCCGGTACAGGTGTTCGGTCCCCGGGCTGTATTCTTCTTACTTCCTGTTAGTCCGGCACGTCACATGGAGCTTCAGCCTATCACCAGCGTAGGCGGGACATCGCTGCGGCCAGTGATAGGCTGAAGCTCCATGTGACGTGCCGGACTAACAGGAAGTAAGAAGAATACAGCCCGGGGACCGAACACCTGTACCGGAGTGTACCGGAGCTCCGCGGGCTCGTTGGCAGGTAAGATAAAGTGCGTTTTATTAAAAATTCCACATCCCTAAAAGAATCGATTCAAAAATATTTTGAATCGATTCTGTATCGGCAAATGAAAAATCGCGATTATCGCGAGAATCTATTTTTTCTTACATCCCTAATAATAACCCCATTATAAAAACTGCAACCCTCAAAGTATTCAAAAGGACATTCAGTAAGTGTGTTAACCCTTTAGGTGTTTCACAGGAATAGCAGCAAAGTGAAGGAGAAAATTCAAAATCTGCATTTTTTACATTCACATGTTCTTGTAGACGCAGTTTTTGAATTTTTACAAGGGTTAAAAGGAGAAAAATCCCCCCAAAATTTGTAACCCAATTTCTCTCGAGTAAGGAAATACCTCATAGGTGGGTGTAAAGTGTTCGGCGGGTACAGTAGGGGGCTCAGAAGGGAAGGAGCGACAATGGGATTTTGGAGAGTGAGTTTTTCTGAAATCGTTTTTAGGGGCGTGTCCCATTTAGGAAGCCCCTATGGTGCCAGAAAAGCAAAAAATAAAAAAATAAAAATAAAAAACACATGGCATACTATTTTGGAAACTATACCCCTCAAGGAACGTAACAAGGGGTACAGTGATCCTTAACACCTCACAAGTGTTTGACGACTTTTCGTTAAAGTCGGATATGTAAATGAAAAAAAATACATTTCACTGGAATGCAGTTTTTTCCTCCAAACTTACCATTTTTACAAGAGGTAATAGGAGAAAATGCCCCCAAAAATTTGTAACCCCGTTTCTTCAGAGAATGGAAATACCCATATGTGGATGTAAAGTGCTCTGCGGGTGAATTACAAGGCTCAGAAAAGAAGGAGTGCAGTAACCCAATTTCTCTCGAGTAAGGAAATACCTCATATGTGTATGTAAAGTGTTCGGCGGGCACAGTAGAGGGCTCAGAAGGGAAGGAGAGACAATGGGATTTTGGAGAGTGAGTTTTTCTGAAATCGTTTTTGGGGGGCATTTCACATTTAGGAAGCTCCTATGGTGCCAGAAAAGCAAAAAAAAACACAAAAAAACTACACCCCTCACGGAATCTAATAAGGGGTGTAGTGAGCATTTACACCTGACTGGCCTTTGATAGATCTTTGGAACAGTGGGCTGTGCAAATAAAAAATTAAAGAATCTGTCAGACCCCTGTGGGGTGTAAATGCTCACTGCACCCCTTATTACATTCCTTGAGGGGTGTAGTTTCCAAAATGGGGTCACATGTGGGGGGAGGTCCATTGTTCTGGCACCATGGGGACTTTTTAAACATGCATGACCTTCAATTCCAGACACATTGTCTCTCCAAAGCCAATGGCGCTCCTTCCCTTCTAAGCATTGTAGTTCGCCCGCAGAGCACTTTACATCCACATATTGGGTATGTTCTTACTCAGAAGAAATGGGGTTACAAATTTTGGGGGCTTTTTTCCTATTACCCCTTGTAAAAATGAAAAATTTGGGATAACACCAGCATTTTAGGGAAAAAATACATAATTTTCATGTCCAACTTTAATGAAAATTTTAATTTAATTTAAGGCTCACTATACCCCTTGTTACATTCAATGAGGGGTGTAGTTTCCAAAATGGGGTCACATGTGGGTGTTTTTTTTTGTGTTTATGTCAGAACCGCTGTAACGATCAGCCACCCCTGTGCAAATCCCCTGAAATGTACTCTATGAATGGTGCTCTATCACTCCTGAGCCTTGTTGTTGCTTTACCAATTTTGTTGTCTTTTTTTCCTTTTACCTCTTGTGAAAATGAAAAGTATGGGGCAACACCAGCGTGTAAAAAATGTATAAAATGTTTACAATGACATGCTGGTGTAGACCCCAACTTTTCATAAGGGGTAAAAGGAGTACAAGCCCAACAAATTTTGTTAGACAATTTCTCCTGAGTACGGAGATACCCCATATGTGGGCATAAACTGTTGCCTTGAAATACGACAGGGCTCCGAAGTGAGAGAGCGCCATATGCATTTGAGGACTAAATAAGGGATTTGCATGGGATGGACCCGGATACAAGAATTACACTTGCCTCCAATAGCAAAAATACCCTATGACAGTGTTTCCCAAACAGGGTGCCTTCAGCTGTTGCAAAACTTCCAGCATGCCTGGAAAGTCAATTGCTGTCCGGCAATACTGGGACTTGTCTTGCAACAGCTGGAGGCTCCGTTTTGGAAACAGTGTCATACGTGTAGGGGTATGTGTATATGTAGTGTTTTACCCTTTATTTTGTGTAGTGTTTTTAGGGTACATTCACACGGGCGGGGTCTACAGCGAGTTTTCCTCGCTGTAGACAACCGCCCATGTGAATGTGCCCTGGGGGGGGGGGGGGGAAGGGTCAGATGTTACAGAACTACAACAATGTTATGCAACATCTGGAAGGGCTACAGTTTGGACACCAATGCACAGTGGTCTCCAAACTGTGGCCCTCCAGATGTTGCAAAACTAAAACTCCCAGCATGCCCAGACAGCCTTTGCTGGAAGTTGTAGTTTGGCAACTACTGGAAGGCAGCAGTAAATATCACTTACCGCTGATCTTTACTGTTGCCTCTGCCGCCGGTCCCGGCACCCTCCGCCATCTTCCCCCCCCGCTCTGCCCCGACATCCAGGGGCAGGCATAGCGGGGATTTCAACTTTAACCTCCCCCCCCTCCTGCCATTGGTCAGTTTGTCCTGACGACCAAAGGCAGGGAATAGGAGTGAGGTGGCAGCTGCCACCTCGCTCCTATCCCTCAGAATGATCGGAGCTGTCTCTGACAGCTCCGATCAGCCTTATTTTCTGGGCTATTGGGTCACCAGAGACCCGATTATCCCGGAACCCCGAAAGTCCTTGTCATTAGTCAGTCACTAACAGACTGACTAATGACAACGATCAGAACAGCTGTGATGACCGGACATGGTGATAGAAAATGTATTGGACGTTTATGATCGTCCATTTGCCTTAAGTTACAGGAAAAATGGACATTCATAAACGTCCATTTGCTGGAAGGGGTTAAAGGGGTTATCCACCATAAGGTGATTTTAGTACATACCTGGCAGACAGTAATGAATATGCTTAGGAAGGATCTGCGCTTGTCTTGTGGCTAAATGGCTATGTTGTGAGATTACCATTATACTGTGGCTAGCTGTTTGTGAAATGGCTATTTCCCATTGGTGTTCCCTCCCTCCAACTACAAGTCCCATGATTCCTTGTTTGTAAGTGTGAGGTCATTTTTCTTCTTCCCACATTTCCGCTACCCCACCCTTCTAAACACACATGAGCTCCCTTCAATGCAATAGACCAGTTTTTTTTTCTAACCAGGGTGCTTCCATCTGTTGCAAAACTGCAAATCTTGCAGAATGATGTCCCTCCCACCCAGTGTTCGCTCCACCCATTGAAGCAGGTCAGCCTCCCTCTGATCACCTGACTAGTGATGTAATGTCTTGAGTTGCACTGCAACCTGGGAAAACATGAGACCACACTCATTTTGTTTGCTGTTAAAAATAAACATTGAGGCAGTAATTACGGAAGAATGTCAAGACCAACATTAAACACAGGTACAGACACTATATTATGAAAAACACTAACTTTACTGCCCCTGTAGCATAGTCAAATAAAATAAAATCCTGGAATACCCCTTCAACATGTGTGGTAGGTTCCTCCCTAGTCTGACCTCCCTCTCAGTTGATGGACTGGCCAAGCATGAGCGAAAGGTCTCTTACATCCACCAGCTCTGTGATGTCATCATGGAGGAGTGGAAGAGGACGCCATTAACAATCTGTGATGCTCTGGTGGACTCCATGCCCAAGAAGCTTAAGACAGTGCTGGAAAATCATGGTGACCACACAAAATATTGAAACTTTGGGCCCAATTTGGACATTTCCACTTAGGGGTGTACTCACTTTTGTTGCCAAGGTTTAGACATTAATGGCTGTGTTGAGTTGTTTTGAGGGGACACAACTTTAAAGAGTACCTGTCACCAAATAAAACTTTTAATATAGTGATTCTTGTGTAATAAGCCGACCCTTTCCCATTCACTTGCTTTTAATATTATCAACATAAATATGTTTAAAATGTAATATAAAAAAACGGCCCCTAGGTGGCTCTGTTGTGTTCCCTGCCACAACTAATACAGTAAGTTTGGTCTCCTCTGGGCCTGGCAGGAGACCAAACTCAGGAAGTGTTTTTCTGCACTGAGCTTGATTGACAGCTGCACAGAAAGTGAAAGCTTCACAGATTCTCACAGAAAGCTGCACAGACTGAAACCTGCAGGAGAGCCTCACTGATAGCAACACAGACAGAAACATGCACAGAGCCTGAGGTCTTCTATTCATCACAGCTCTGCAACTATGTGAGGGAGGAAGTGGTCCCCCAGCAGGCTTCAGTGATGTCATGCCTGCTGGGAAACACCCACTTTGTTCTACTGGGAAATTGCTCCATGTGAACAAGAAGAAAGGTAAGATACACAGCTTTTTAAAGCACTGAATATTTTTTAAAGGGCTGTAGGGGTGTTAGGAGTAGTTAGGGAATATAACCTGAGATAGTTTAGAACAGTTTATTTTGTGACAGGTACTCTTTAAACAGTGTTATACAGGCTGTGCACTCACTACTTTACATTGTAGTGTCATTCCTTCAGTGTTGTCACATGAAGAGGTACAATGAAATATTTACAAAAATGTGAGGTGAGGACTTATGTGAGATACTGTATGTGTGTGTGTGTGTGTGTATATATATATATATATATATATATATATATATATATATGTGTATATATATATATATATATATATATATATATATTATGAGCTATTGTAAATATTAGTGCTGTGATTGATTTAGAATCCTGATCCTTGTTTTCTCTGCTGTTGATTATTATGCCTTGTTATGTCAGGTATCCCCCTCCCTTCTCCTCAGTTTATCAGACCCGGTCCAGGCTCATGTATGTTTATGTATGTTTTTTTCTATATCTGAAAACCCTACAATATGAATAAACTAGTAAGCTTTAATACAGTAAACTATAGTTGTTTTTCATATTTTGACAGCACCCATACCACCAACTCCTCCCCCACCATGTGTTCTGCAGTGTCAAAATGGTGGAATCTGTAATATTAACCGCTGCCATTGTCCAGATAATTATACAGGGGAACTTTGTACAATAGGTAAGTAAAATGTAACATGTTTCAGGAATATGTTTGATTGTCAAACACAAATAAATTGAATATATCTAAATTAATGTATGATGTCCAAAGTATCATACAGTCATGGCTGTAAATGTTGGCACCCCTGAAATTTTTCAAGCAAAGTAAGTATTTTTTTTTACAGAAAAGGATTGCAGTAACACATGTTTTGCTATACACATGTTTATTCCCTTTGTGTGTATTGGAGCTGAACTGAAAAAGGGAGGAAAAAAAGCAAATTGGACATAATGTCACACCAAACTCCAAAAATGGTCTGGACAAAATTATTGGCACCCTTTACTTAATATTTGGTTGCACACTCTTTGGAAAAAATACCTGAAATCATTCGCTTCCTATAACCATCAATAAGCTTCTTACACCTCTCAGCCGGAATGTTGGACCATTCTTCCTTTGCAAACTGCTCCAGGTCTCTTATTGGAAGGCACCTTTTCCCAACAGCAATTTCAAGATCTCTCCACAGATGTTCAATGGGATTTAGATCTGGACTCATTGCTGCCACTTCAGAACTCTCCAGGCTTTGTTGCCATCCATTGACATATGTTTGGGGTCATTGTCCTGCTGGAAGATCTCGGATGCAAATCCAGCTTTCTGATACTGGGCTGTACAGTGCGACCCAAAATCCGTTGGTAATCCTCAGATTTCATGACGTCTTGTACACATTCAAGGCACCCAGTGCCAGAGGCAAGAAAACAACCCCAAAACATTATTGAACCTCCACCATATTTCACTGTAAGTACTGTGTTCTTTATTATGTAGTAGACATGTGCACAACCAAAAATTTTATTTTCGGATTACATTTTTAAACCTTTAAACCTGTTAAACCTTCGGAATACAGTAATTCATTTTATTCTGCTTTCGGATGCATTCGTAAATTTTTTTTTTGTCCATTCGGAAACTGTTAGGCTTTTGGATGAATTCATTATTTCGGATCTATTCGTTATACATATCGTTAGCTTTATTTTAGTTTTCGTCCGATTTCGTTATTTGTTTTTATGGTTATTGGAGATGGAGATTCCTATTTTAATAAAATTTCATAGGGTACCATTAAAAAACTAAAATAAAAAAGATTCAGTAGTGAAGGAAAAAAATTGTATCTTAGGAAATTTATTATAAATTTTTAAACAGGGATTAATTTATGTGGGCGGGCAGGGCACAAAAAATGTAGCCGATAATAATAACAATGTAGTGTGTGTGTGTGCGTGTTTTAAACTTTTTTTTTAGGCAGTACTACTACTCCCAGCATGGAACACATTGTTCCATGATGAGAGTAGTAGTACCTGTACTAATTGACGGATCGCCAGTTGCGATCTTCCAGTATAATGTATAGATGCGGGCGGCCGCTCTTCTATGGTCCCCTGCACTGCCGTATATATACACCTATTCAAATTTCCCACAGAGAGCTGTGATTGGCCAGATGGTTCCAGCCAATCACAATTCTCTGTGGGATATATGAATATGTGTATATAAATGTCAGCGCAGGGGACCATAGAAGAGCTGCCACATCTATACATTATACAGGAGGATCACAGCGGGTGTCAGTAGTGACATCCGCTGTGATCTTTCCTTAACTGCAGGTACTACTACTCCCAACATGGAGCACATTCTGCTCCATGCTGGGAGCTGTAGTACCTGCATTAATAGACAGGTCGCAGCGGGTGTCAGAAGTTACATTCGCTGCGATCTGTCTATTAATACAGGTACTACAGCTCCCAGCATGGAGCAGAGTGTGCTCCATGTTGGGAGTAGTAGTACCTGCAGGTAAGAACAGATCACAGCGAGTATCACTACTGACACCCAATGTGATCGTCCTGTCTATTGCAGAGATGGAGCGGCTTTCTCCTGCTCTCCGCATCTCTGCACTATACTCCGGCCGGCCACTCATTCATATTTCTCTCAGAGCTGTGATTGGCTGCAACCATCCGACCAATCACCACTCTGGGCGGAAAATATGAATGATGTTCTATTCACATCACTGGCCAGAGTATAGAGCAGCTCTGCATTTCTGCTATATTATGGACGATCGCATCGGGTGTCACGACTGACAACCGGGGCGATATGTCTATTAGTACAGGTACTACTACTCCCAGCATGAAACAGTCTGTTCCATGCTGGGAGTAGTAGTACTACCTAAAACATTGAAAAAATAGAGAAAAAAGAGTGAAACACACACACTTTATTAAATGTCCCTTGCTTCTAAATGAAAAAAATTTTGTTTTAACAAAAATAAAATTTGTTTTTCACAATTTCGTAGGCATGTACAATTCATTTTGTTATGAATTCGGATTCATTCGGATGTAAATATTTCGTAAATTCAGATCAATACCAATGTACGAAATATGAACAATTCTGACGAAAATGAATTACGTCCGAACGAATTGCACATGTCTACTATGTAGACCTCGGTAAACAGTAGAATGATGTGCTTTACCAAAAAGCTCTATCTTGGTCTCTTCTGTCCACAAGATGTTTTCCCAGAAGGATTTTGGCTTACTCAAGTTCATTTTTGCTAAATTTAGTCTTGCTTTTCTATGTCTCTGTGTCAGCAGTGGGGTCCTCCTGGGTCTCCTGCCATAGCGTTTCATTTCATTTAAAAGTCAACGGATAGTTAGCACTGACACTGATGCTCACTGAGCCTGCAGGACAGCTTGAATATCTTTGGAACTTGTTTGGGGCTGCTTGTCCACCATCCAGACTATCTTGCGTTGACATCTTTCATACATTTTTCTGTTCCATCCATGCCCAGGGAGATTAACTACAGTGCCAGGGGTTGCAAACTTCTTGATAATGTTGCGCACTGTGGACAAAGGCAAATCTACAGTAGATCTCTGGAGATGGACTTGTAACCTTGAGATTGTTGATAATTTTCAAACAAAATTTTGGTTCTCAAGTGCTCAGAAAGTTCTCTTCTCCTCTTTCTGTTGTCCATGCTTAGTGTGGCACACACAGACATACAATGCAAAGACTAAGTGAACTTCTCTCCTTTTTATCTGCTTTCAGGTGTGATTTTTATATTGCCTACACCTGTTACTTGCCCCATGTGAGTTTGAAGGAGCATCACATGCTTCAAAAAAAATCTTATTTTTCCACAATTTTGAAAGGGTGCCAATAATTTTGTCCAGCACATTTTTGGAGTTTGGTGTGACATTATGTCCAATTTGATTATTTTCCTCCCTTTTTTGGTTTAGTTCCAATACACGCAAATGGAATAAACATGTGTATAGCAAAACATGTGTTACTGCAATCCTTTTCTGTGAGAAATACTTCATTTTCTTGAATAACTTCAGGGGTGACAACATTTACGGCCATGACTGTAGATGTTTTTTGAAAAAAATGTTCAACATGATATACACTGGGACATATCACACAGAATGATTATGGTACAAATAAGCCTATATCACTCTATGTAATAGGGCCAGCGATCAGCCCACATGTCTGTTTGTGTAATAGAGGATGTGTGGCCAGGGCTGCCATCAGAAATTTTTGGGCCCCTTACACAGCTCAAGGCCTGGGCCCCCACCCCAGTGGCCCGCCTGCTATCTTCCCCACTGTCTATGAAAAAAATATTTTAAAACACAGGACGAGAAAAATAAAAGCCCTTTAGTTTAAAGGATAACTCCGGGATGTAACAACTTATCCCCTATCCATGCAGTTCTATGGCAGAGCTGGAGATTGCCGAAAGCAGCGCTCTGGCTCTCACATAGATGCTGGAGGGAGCGTGTCGCCCGCAAATTTGTGCGGTGGTCAAAAATGCTCATTTCATGCAGAGAGCTGCGGCGCCATTTGGGAGATTGCGGGGGACCCCGGTGGTTGGACCCCCCCGATCTAACACTTATCCCCTATCCTTAGTTGTTACATTAGTTGTTACATCTTGGGGTTATACATATTACTATCATACTGTTACTGAACAAATCCTGTTTACTGAGATAGTGGCCCCAGTAGGTAGATAGGGAATTCCCCCTATAAAGTAGATGTCTCCATTAGGTCGGTAATGCCCTAGTAGGTAGATAGTAGGTTATGCCCCCCAGTGGGTAGGTTGTAGGTGATGCCCCCAGGTAGGTTGTAAGTAATGACCCAAATGGGTAGACAGTAGGTAATGCCCCAGTAGGTAGTGCCCCAAGGTAGGTAGTGCTCTCAGGTAGGTAATGTGCCCAGTAGATAGTGCCCCCCCAGGTAGATAATGCTCTTAGTAGGTAGGTCCCTCAATAGAAAGTGCCCTAGGTATGTAATGCCCCCAGTAGATAGTGTCCCTAGGTAGATCATGCCTCCAGATAGATCAGTGTGGTGTCTCTAGCTGTTGCAAAACTAGAACTCCCAGCATGCCTGGACAGCCAAAGTCAAGCTGGGATTTGTAGTTTTACAACAGCTGGAGGCCCCTTGGTCAGGAAACATTGAGATATAACATAGATATAGATAGATATAGATAGATGGACATTAGAGAGATAGAGAGATAGATAGATATGAGACAGATAGATAGATAAACCAACAATTCACAGAAACAAACAGTCTTGGTCCAGCACTCTTCAGATACAAAAGAAAAAATACTTGCAGCACTCAAACAATGATTAACCCCTTAATGACACAGGGTATTTTCCATTTTTGCATTTTCATTTTTTCCTCATCACCTTCTAAAAATCATAACCCTTTCAATTTTGCACCTAAAAATCCATATGATGGCTTATTTTTTGCATCACCAATTCTACTTTGCAGTGAAATTAGTCAAAAATCCACCGTGAAACGGAAAAAAAAATAATTGTGCGACAAAACTGAAGAAAAAATTCAATTTTGTCACTTTTGGGGGCTTCCGTTTCTACGCAGTGCATATTTTTGTAAAAATGACACCTTATCTTTATTCTGTAGGTCCTTACAGTTAAAATGATACCCTACTTATATAGGTTTGATTTTGTCGCACTTCTGGAAAAAATCATAACTACATGCAGGAAAATTTATATGTTTAAAAATGTCATCTTCTGGCCCCTATAACTTTTTTTTTTTTTTCGCATATGGGGATGTATGAGGCCTCACTTTTTGCGCTGTGATCTGACATTTTTATCGGTACCATTTTTGTTTTGATTGGACTTTTTGATCGCTTTTTATTCACTTTGAACGCCACGTCTAAAGGGTAAATAGCGCGCGGCACAGCGATCAATGCCGCGCGCTATTAGCCACGGGTCCAGCCGTGGCCCCGCGTTATAGATCGGGAGTGGACACATGATGTTCCAGTACGTCATGTGTCCTTAAGGGGTTAAAGTGAAAAAAAGTGGAGCTTTATTTTATCCAAAAAGCGACGTTCCGGCTGGCTCATTCAGCCATTATAAAAAGTGACCAAAAATACGCTATTTTGGACTTTGGAATTTTTTTGCGCAGACACGATAGATCGTGCAGTTTAATTAACATTATATTTTTATAGTTCGGACATTTATGCACGCGGCGATACCACATATGTTTATTTTTATTTACACAGTTTTTTTATTTTTTATTGGGAAAAGGGGGGGGGATTCTGACTTTTATTATGGAAGGGGTTAAATTATCTTTATTAACACTTTATTTTCACACTGCACACACTGATCTTTTACACAGATCACTGCCAGGCAATAGCCGGGCATTGATCAGTGTTATCGCCGCTCGACTGCTCCTGCCTGGATCTCAGGCACATAGCAGTCATTCAGCGATCGGACAGCGATTTCATTGCGGCGGTCCCGAACAGCTCCACTGAGTCAACCGGCAAAGTTTACTTTCACTTTAGACGCGGCGATCAACTTTGATTGCCGCGTCTGAAGGGTTAAAACCGGGCATCACCGCGATCGGTGATGTCCGTTATTAGCCACGGGTCCCGGCCATTGATGGCGCGACGCGGGAGTGACCCCGCGTTCTATCACGGGAGCCCGCTCATGACGTATGCATACGTCATATAGTGGGAAGGGGTTAAAGTGAAGAAAAAAGTGGAGCTTTATTTCATCCAAAAAGCAACGTTTCAGTTGGCTCACCCAGCCATTATCAAGCATAGTATAGACAGAAAATGCCCCAAATAATATACATTATTTCTGCACTTTTCTGCAAATTGATGCACTTTATTGTAAATTGTCACACATGATTGTTATCCATATTTATATGATGCATTTTCTGTCTATACTATGCTTGGTAATGGCTGAATGAGCCGGCCGGAACGTCGCTTTTTGGATAAAATAAAGCTCCACTTTTTTTCACTTTAACCCCTTAAGGACACATGACGTACTGGAACGTCATGTGTCCACTCCTGATCTATAACGCGGGGCCACGGCTGGACCCATGGCTAATAGCGCGCGGCATTGATCGCTGTGCCGCGCGCTATTAACCCTTTAGACGCGGCGTTCAAAGTTGAACGCCGCGTCTAAAGTGAAACTGAAACCATGCCGGTTAGCTCAGTGGGCTGTTCGGGATAGCCGCGGTGAAATCGCGGCATCCCGAACAGCTTACAGGACAGCGGGAGGGTCCCTACCTGCCTCCTCGCTGTCCGATCGCCGAATGACTGCTCAGTACCTGAGATCCAGGCATGAGCAGTCAAGCGGCAGAATCATCGATCACTGGTTTCCTATGAGAAACCAGTGATCAGTGATAAAGATCAGTGTGTGCAGTGTTATAGGTCTCTATGGGAGCTATTACACTGCAAAAAAAAAAGTGAAAAAAAAAGTGAATAAATATCATTTAACCCCTTCCCTATTAAAAGTTTGAATCACCCCCCTTTTCCCATAAAAAAAAAACACAGTGTAAATAAAAATAAAAATAAACATATATGGTATCGCCGCGTGTGGAAATGTCCGAATTATAAAAATATATCGTTAATTAAACCGCACGGTCAATGGCGTGCGCGCAAAAAAATCCCAAAGTCCAAAATAGTGCATTTTTGGTCACTTTTTATATCATGAAAAAATAAATAAAAAGCGATCAATAAGTCCTATGAATGCAAAAATGGTACCGCTAAAAACTTCAGATCACGGCGCAAAAAATGAGCCCTCATACCGCCCCATACACGGAAAAATAAAAAAGTTATAGGGGTCAGAAGATGACAATTTTAAACGTATAAACTTTCCTGCATGAAGTTATGATTTTTTCCAGAAGTACGACAAAAGCAAACCTATATAAGTAGGGTATCATTTTAACCGTATGGACCTACAGAATAAATATCAGGTGTCATTTTTACCAGAAAATGTACTACGTAGAAACGGAAGCCCCCAAAAGTTACAAAACGTTTTTTTTTTTTCAATTTTGTCTCACATTGATTTTTTTTCCGTTTCACCGTAGATTTTTGGGCACAATGACTGATGTCATTACAAAGTAGAATTGATGGCGCAAAAAGTAAGCCATAATATGGATGTTTAGGTGCAAAATTGAAAGAGTTATGATTTTTTAAAGGCAAGGAGCAAAAAACGAAATTGCAAGAACGGAAAACCCCCCGGTCCTTAAGGGGTTAATCATTGTTTGAGTGCTGCAAATATTTTTTCTTTTGTAGATAGATAGAGATAGATAGATATGAGATAGATAGATAGATATGAGATAGATAGATATGAGATAGATAGATAGATATGAGATAGATATGAGATATATAGATATGAGATAGGTAGATAGATAGATAGATAGATAGATAGATTCAATAGATAGATAGATATGAGATAGATTCAGTAGATAGATATGAGATAGATAGATAGATATGAGATAGATATGAGATAGATTTATAGATAGATAGATATGAGATAGATAGATATGAGATAGATTCAGTAGATAGAAAGATATGAGATAGATTTGAGATAGATAGATAGATATGAGATAGATATATAGATAGATATGAGATAGATAAATAGATAGATAGATTTGAGATAGATAAATAGATATGAGATAGATAGATATGAGAGATTCAGTAGATAGATTGATATGAGATAGATTCAGTAGCTAGATATGAGATAGATAGATAGATATGAGATAGATATGAAATAGATAGATATGAGATAGATAGAAAGGAGATAGATAGAGAGATAGATCAGTGTTTCTCAACCAGGGTTCCTCCAGCTGTTGCAAAATTACAGCTCCCAACATGCCTGGACAGCCAAAGGCATGCTGGGAGTTGTAGTTTTGCAACAGCTGGGGGCACCCTGTTCAGGAAACATTGAGAAATCACCCACCGACCCCTAAACAGCAATTTGTCCTCTTCCCTCTTTCCCCCTAGAAAGTTACCTTATTGATGGGTGGCCTCAGCGCGGGCGGGTGTCGGAATCCTCGGTGGAGCAGGAAGCAAAGCATGGGCCGACTCCAATAGGGCTGCAGCCTGCATGCAGAGGAGTGTGGGGGGAAGGGGAGGAGCATCTCTCTGCTCTCCTCCCAGAGCCACAGCCTCGGCCCCTGCACTGACATTAAAGGGCTGCATACTGAATATTTTAAAAGAAAGTGGTGCTGCAGCAGCGGGCCCTCACTCAGGCTGAAGGTCCCACCATCAGTCCAGCCTTTCTGTGCTGCGCTCGATGCAGGGGTGCACAGCAGGGGCCCGGGCCTCCCTGGGAGCTCGGGTCCCTTACTGGAGTACTGGCTGTACCCCCCTGATGGCTGTGTGGCCAACGATCCAGCGATTGTTCGTGCGGCCCTTCTGACACTATTATCTTATAAGCTCTTTAAAATATTCTTGGAGGGGCAAGCTGTGCATAACTAGCTTGCCCCCTGACTGGTGAGCAGTAAGGGGTTAAGAAATATACAGGCAAGGTTTTTAGCCCCCTCCCCCGCCTGTAAAACTTGCCAGTGGCTATAGTGGTATGTCCCATGGGTGGGTGGGAAAGGAGTGCACCAATCAGGGGTTTAATAGTTTACCGGGCTTTCAGGGGCCCTCCCCTGGGTATTTATAGCTGTGGTGCCTCCCTTCCCCCCTCAATCTGCCCAGGACCCGGAGTTTTGCCCTCCCTCCCTCCCTTTTTGTATCTCTGTTTATTGTAAGTCACAGCTTGGCGGTAAGAAGACGGTGAAAGCGGGGTCAACCCGGGGTAGACCTCCACACAGGACGGTGTGGCAGCACCTCTCGGGTTGGTAAGAAGCCAATCGGTGTCTTTGTTACAATTAAATTGTTATTTATATAAGTATTTTTATAAATAAAGCTGTGGCCGATTCCCACCCATGGAAAAGTTAAATTGTTGTTGTGTCAGTTATTATTTAATTATTTATTGTAGTAAGGGGGAGGGGTAGTTATAGCCTGCTAGGAGCTAATTGGGTCTCAACAGTCTGATCTATATAAGCTATTCATCGGCCCATGTAAAAGTTCCATAACTCTCTTGTTATAACTCGCTGTGTGATCTTTATGCAAAGCATAGGGGATAAGATTTCTGATCACGGAGGGGCCCGCCGCTGGGACCCCCGCGATCTCCCTACAGCACACGCATTCTATGCGGGGCTGCATCTCCAGTTTCGGAAATCTCCGGGTTTCTGGGACTGGAGACATGACGTAACACCGCGCCCCCTCCATTCATGTCTATGGATGGGGGCGTAAAGGCCGTCATGCCCCCCCCCCCCCATAGACATGAATGGAGGGGGCATGAGGTGACTTCACGAATGGGCGTGGCGTTACATCACCGGAGGTTTCCAAAACTGGAGATGCAGCCCCGCATAGAATGCGGGTGCTGCAGGGAGATTGCAGGGGTCCCAGCTGCGGGCCACCCGCAATCAGACATCTTATCCCCTATCCTTTAGATAGGGGATAAGATGTCTTAAGCCGGAATACCTCTTTCTGGTCTACTCTAACGTACAGTATTCTGTGCAGATTTGATGAGCAGGATTTTCTGCTGCAGATTTCAATGTAGACTGAACACAGCTTGAAATCCTGCGCATCAAATCTGCGCAGAATACTGTACGTGTGAATAGGCCCTTAAACAGTATTTTATGACTATGACAACCTGATGTTTAAGAGTTAATGTGCTTTACACCAGCAACCTTGATTCTCTTGCTTGCGATCTAGTGATTACCATGTTCCACTAAAATGATTAAATTTAAGAACAGAAGATTCAATAACTTCACAAGATGCAAAATTCCAAACCCTTAGGGTAGGGTCACACATAGTGCAGCCACTGCTTAATTTACACTGCGCTGATGACCATCCCTAGAGTGTGCCCCCTGCTGTGCCCGGGTGTCCTGCCTGTCTACTTGTTACAGCAATCCACTGCTATGAACAGACACACAACGATATGTGAGTAGCGCACATGTGCAGTTTACTCACAGACCACGGTCGCTCCTCCTCCTCCCTGAGCTAGGCGGGCACAATGTCTGAAAGTAAACTGCGCATGTGGGCGACTCGCAGATCGTGGTGTGTCTCCTTGGAGCAGCAGATGCTCATCGGTGCATCCACAGCATCAAATACGTTGTGAATACGCTAGGTGTGACCCTACCCTTATGATGAGTCTATACTTAAAAAAAAATAATTCACAAAATATTTATTATATATAGCAAGACATTTTTATTATTTAATACATGTATTTTTCATGGCAAATGGACTTTTTTATACTTTGGACTTTATTTTAATTTGTTTATTCTGATTTTTGCCATTTTTTTTGTGGAAGGGATATACACTGCTCAAAAAAATTAAGGGAACACTAAGATAACATATCCTAAATCTGAATGAATAAACTAATCGTATGAAATACTTTCATATTTACATAGTTGAATGTGCTGACAATAAAATCACACAAAAATTATCAATAGAAATCAAATTTATCAACTCATAGAGGTCTGGATATGGAGTCACACTCAAAATCAAAGTGGAAAACCACACTACAGGCTAATCCAACTTTGTAATGTAATGTCCTTAAAACAAGTCAAAATGATGCTCAGTAGTGTATGTGGCCTCCACGTGCCCGTATGACCTCCCTACAACGCCTGGGCATGCACCTGATGAGGTGGCGGATGGTCTCCTGAGGAATGTCCTCCCAGACCTGGACTAAAGCAGCTGCCAACTCCTGGACAGTCTGTGGTGCAAAGTGGCGTTGGTGGATGGAGCAAGACATGATATCCCATATGTGCTCAAACGGATTCAGGTCTGGGGAACAGGCAGGCCAGTCAATAGAATCAATGCCTTCCTCTCGCAGGAACTGCTGACACTCCAGCCACATGAGGTCTAGCATTGTCTTGCATTAGGAGGAACCCAGGGCCAACTGCACCAGCATATGGTCTCACAAGGGGTCTGATGATCTTATCTCGGTGCCTAATGGCAGTCAGGCTACCTCTGGAAAGCACATAGAGGGCTGTGTGGCCCCCTAAAGAAATGCCACTCCACACCATTATTGACCCACCGCCAAGCCGGTCATTGTCAGGCCCAAGGCCTGATTATTAAAATCCTATATGTGTATTATAAATTATAACTGTGTGTGATGGATCATCCAAGATATGGGTGAGAGGTCATTCAGACTGTGTTTTGTGTATTGCATTTTATTGGGGGTCTGGCTGTCTTGGTATCTCCTTTGAAGTCATGCACTCTGGTCCCATCATATAATCAAACAGAAAAGGGGTCAGGAAGACAGAAGACCCCCTGGTGGGATCAGAGGGGAGGGGGGAATGGAGTCTCCCTCCCAAGAAAGCAGATATGACATTTAAACAATGCTAGACTAAGAGTTGGGTGTTCAAGGCTGTGCAACAAGCTGACAAGAGGGGGACCCTCACTCACTCATGGGCTGCTATACCATCATGCTGTAAGAACTTCATTTTTGTTTTCTGAACTTGTCTTGCAAAACTCTTTTATATATTTTTATACCTGTATGTCACTTGTCCCTGTATTTTTATACATTTAGCACTGTGATACCTTTTATCAGATTAAATGTTTAATTAATCAGCTCTGGTCTTTGATCTCTAAATATATGAGCTCACCTTTCTGAAGGCAGCTCTGGTAAAACACGTTTATCTAAGGGTTAATTTGGTGACTTGCTGGGACTTGTAGTGGATACCCAGAGGTCTGGCGGCTTTAACCCTTGCACCATCACACTCTTTCTAGCGTCTTAGCTGTACCGATAGGGTGTGATCGTGACAACTGGTGGCAGCGTCGGGATATATTTAGAGATTTTTAGTGCTTGCTGGATTTTACCAGTAAGGAAATCTTAGCACTAAAAAAGAAATTGCATACATATTCTTGTGTGTAAATTCCAAAGACAGAGCTCAGTGCTGGTTTAAAAGACATACAAAAAGAGTGCAAGACAGTTCTGTCCTCCCCATCTCCTGTTTTACCTCCTCTGTCTCATTTTGGAAATATGGAGGCATATCGCAAGCAGTCCAAGCCTGCACTGGAGCTAATGTGCCAAGAAAAGGACATCCCTACTGCAGGAAAGAACAAGGAACAACTTATTGCTGATCTTGTGGAGTATGATGCCCGTGCAGAAGAGCTGAGTGACATGAGACAAAGTCCTACAGCTGGAACTGCCATCCAAGGACTGATATCTCCTGGGGAATACAACATTACTCCACATCAGGACAGTACTCCACATGAGGCCTTGGACTCTTATATGCGGACTGCCTTACAACACCTTGGGAATGTGGATGCCAATATGAAACTCCAACTGCTTCTCCAGTACCAAACTGCAGAGAGAGAGGCACGGGCTGCAGAAGAGAGAGGCACAGATACGAACTGCAGAGAGAGAGGCCCAGATACGAGCTGCAGAGAGAGAGGTCGCAGAAAGAGAGGCCCAGCGAAGGCATGAACTGGAGGTTCTGAGGCTGAGAGGGGATGCTTCATCCACACGCAGTGATGTGCAGGATCAAGGAGACCACAAACCCCGCTTGGAACATTTCCCCATGTTGGAGAAAGATGATGATCTGGATGTGTTCCTGAGGGGATTTGAAAAGGTTTGCCGGCAGTTCCATCTACCTAAGGAACAGTGGGAACGATATCCAACCCCACGGTTGCGAGGGAAAGCTCTGGATGTGTTTGCTTCGCTTCCCTCTGAAAGTGACCAGGACTATGAGGCAATAAAATCTGCCCTGCTAAAAAGTTTTAATCTGACTCCAGAGGCTTATCGGAAAAAGTTTCGCACTTTGCAACAAAGTGCCACAGAAAGCTGCACTCAACATGCAGGTCAGCTAAGGACTGCATTCAGGCAATGGACTGGGGGCCTACAAGTCACTACCTATGAGGCCCTGGAGGACTTGATGGTCCTGGATCAGTTTCTCCAAACACGGAGCTTTGAAGCCAGAGAGTGGATTTTGGACCGCAAGCCCAAGACAGCAATGGAAGCAGCCGAACTAGGAGATGACTTTGCCAATAACCGGGCGCCAGCAGCAAAGCGTGGATCTGCACAGGCTGGAGCAAGTACCTGGAGGGGAGCCACACAACCACAAAGCACCACCAGGCCAGCCCGGAAATTCTTGCCATCATCCCCAAAAGCAACAGGAGCCACATTGGGTCAGGGGGAAAAGAGCGGATAACCTGCAGAGTGTAACTGTGGGTAACCGGGTGACAGTGGGTTTGCGAGATTCTGGAGCCTTCTTTACCTTGGTGCGGCCTGAAGTGGTGGATACAGAGGACATCATCCCTGGAAGAACCATGGCTTTAAAAGGAATTGGAGGTGTGCGGCCTGCTGTACCCATGGCTCGTGTGTACCTTGATTGGGGTACACGCAAAGGTTTGCGGGAGGTGGGGGTCTCTGAGGACATCCCTGTTAATGTTCTGCTGGGGAATGATTTGGGTTGGATGCTTTGTCATTATGCTCCAGAGGACACTACCTGCACACCGGATGGGCTAGGAGAGAGCCCTGTTCATTCTGAGGTACTGTGCGAGACTTTGGGAGACACTGCGAGATGTGGTAACAGGGAGGGAGTGCAGGGGATTGATAATTGTTTACCTGTGACTGAACCAGTAATGTTTTCCAAAAGTGAAATGGGGTGTATTGTGACATATGGTGAAAATGCATTGCCAATGCCAACACCTAGTGGAGATGGGCTAGGGGGAAGGGTTGGTGTGCCCCTGGTGATATGTAAGGATGTCCCAGTGAGCAGTGAGTGATATGTCCCAATCCTGTGAGCCTAAGGAGGAGGAGGGAAGGAGTGATAGCCCTGTGTATGATGCCTGTAACATTTTTATGTCTGGAACTGAGGGAGAGGAAGGTGGAGATGCTAGTTCATCTGGGGGAAATGTGCTCCCTGATGCCCCAAGATGGGGGGGAGGAAAATTAGCATTTCCGGGATGCTCTGCGCAGTGACCCTTCCCTTGAAGGGCTGAGAAAACATGCTGAACATACAGGTGTTGACACAGATGGGCATCGGGTATATTGTTAAAATGATATCTTGTACTGGGAGTCCCTTTCCAAAGGCATGCTAGGGGCCCAGGAGAGAGAAAGGCTGTTAGTGGTTCCTAGGCAGTACAGGAAAGAGCTGCTGAGGTTGGCCCATGAGACCCCCTGGCAGGACATTTGGGAGTGGCCTATGTGGTCATAGAGAAGGAATGTCTAGCTGTGGTCTGGGCATTGCAAAAATTACAGCCATACCTGTATGGCAGGGATTTTACTGTCATAACTGATCACAACCCTCTACATGGGTTGGACAGAGTGTCTGGTAACAATGCCACCTTGAAACAAATGCTAAAAACATTTGTAGAATCAGAGGGCAGAGACTGGGAAAACTATTTACCCCATCTGTTATTCGCTTACATGGAGGTACCCCAAGAGTCTACAGGTTTCTCACCCTTTGAGTTATTATATGGTCACAAAGTGCGGGGACCCCAAGATTTAGTTAGGGAAGAATGGGAAGGGGGGCTACATGCCCCTGAGACTTCTGTGGTGGAGTATGTTCTGAGATTCAGGGACAGGATGCAGGCACTGACTGGGCTGGTATATTACAACCTCACAGCAGCACAGTCCAGGCAGAAGTACTGGTATGATCACAATGCAAGGGACCGGGTCTATGAAGTGGGACAGAAGGGAATGGTTCTGAACCCCATCAGGCAGAATAAGTTGCAGGCTGCCTGGGAGGGTCCCTTCCCCATTCTGCAGCGCCTAGAACCCACCACATATGTAGTTGCTCTTGATGAGAAAGGTAAGAAGCAGAGACAGTACCACATTAATATGCTTAAGGCATACTATGACCCTGAGGAGGTGGTACTCAGTGTATGCAGTGCACCAGAGGAAGGGCTGGGTAGTGATCCCCTACTAGACCTAGTGGAGGAAGCTAAGAGACAGGGATCCCTTCAGGATGTGGAGATCAATCCACAGCTCTCAGATGAAAGGAGGAGGCAGCTTAATCAGGTACTAGGCCCCTTCAGTGCCATCTTTGCCTGGGAATGCAGGGCCTGTGGTGTCAAGAAAAGAAATAGTTAATGGAGACAGATCTATCAGCCTGGAAAGGCAAGATCTCTCTGTCCCCATCTTAAGGGGAGGTGTCAGGCTCAAGGCCCGATTATTAAAATCCTATATGTGTATTATAAATTATAACTGTGTGTGATGGATCATCCAAGACATGGATGAGAGGTCATTCAGACTGTGTTTTGTGTATAGCATTTTATTGGGGGTCTGGCTGTCTTGGTATCTCCTTTGAAGTCATGCACTCTGGTCCCATCATATAACCAAACAGATAAGGGGTCAGGAAGAGAGAAGACCCCTGGGTGGGATCAGAGGGGAGGGAGGAATGGAGTCCCCCTCCCAAGAAAGCAGATATGATATTTAAACAATGCTAGACTAAGAGTTGGGTGTTCAAGGCTGTGCAACAAGCTGACAAGAGGGGGACTCTCACTCACTCATGGGCTGCTATACCACCATGCTGTAAGAACTTCATTTTTGTTTTCTGAACTTGTCTTGCAAAACTCTTTTATATATTTTTATACCTGTATGTCACTTGTCCCTGTATTTTTATATATATTTAGCACTGTGATACCTTTTATCAGATTAAATGTTTAATTAATCAGCTCTGGTCTTTGATCTCTAAATATATGAGCTCACCTTTCTGAAGGCAGCTCTGGTAAAACATGTTCATCTAAGGGTTAATTTGGTGACTTGCTGGGACTTGTAGTGGATACCCAGAGGTCTGGCGGCTTTAACCCTTGCACCATAACACTCTTTCTAGCATCTTAGCTTGACCGATAGGGTGTGATCGTGACAGTCATGCTGGAGGACGTTGTAGGCAACAGAACGTTCTCTACGGCGTCTCCAGACTTTGTCAAGTCTGTCACAGTCAGTATGAACCTGCTTTCATCTGTGAAGAGCACAGGGTGCCAGTGGAGAATTTGCCAATCTTGGTGTTCTCTGGCAAATGCCAATCGTCCTGCAAGGTGTTGGGCTGTAAGCACAAGCCCCACCTGTGGATGTTGGACCCAGTGCTCCTCATTGCACAAAGGTGGAGGTTGCAGTCCTGCTGCTGGGTTGTTGCCCTCCACGTCTCCTGATGTACAGGCCTATCTCCTGGTACCTCTACCATGCTCTGGACACTACGCTGACAGACAAAGCAAACCTTCTTGCCACAGCTCGCATTGATGTGCCATCCTGGGTGAGCTGCAGTACTTGAGCCACTTTTGTGGGTTGTAGACTCCATCTCATGTTACCACTAGAGTGAACGCACCACCAGCATTCAAAAGTGACCAAGACATCAGCCAGGAAGCCTAGGAACTGAGAAGTGGTCTGTGGTCACCACCTGCAGAACCACTGCTTTATTGGGGGGTGTCTTGCTAATTGCTTATAATTTCCACCTGTTGTCTGTTCCATTTGCACAACAGCATGTGAAATTGATTGTCAATCAGTGTTGCTTCCTGAGTGGACAGTGTGATTTCACAGAAGTGTGATTGACTTGGAGTTACATTGTGTTGTTTAAGTGTTCCCTTTATTTTTTTGAGCAGTGTATATATGTTTGTATCATAGGACCATAGATGTATTACATACTGTCCCAGGTAGTGCAATTGTAGAATGTCTCAGGGAGAAAGAAACAATAAGCACTGTTACTTTTTTTTGTCAATTTATTACCATCTTTATTTTATAGAAAACTTTTGCAGGGGTTTTATATATTCCACCAACGATGGAAACTTTACTTTTGGAAATATTCTGATAGGCATGTATGGATACTCTGAAGAGCGCTGCAATGCTACTGATGTGAATGGTATGTAAAGTAACTAATGTAAGGATGTTAAAGGGATATTCTGAGTCACATACTTTCCTTATTCCTGCCACCGCCATTGTCCCAGAGTAAGCGCCATCGCACTTGCTATGTTTGGGGTCGGGACATGTGCTGCCAGATCAGCGGATAAGGCAGAACACTGATGTGGCCATTGATAGGCTATGTGGCCACGGCACGTGCTAAGCAACAGGAGTAACTCTGGGAGAATGATGGTCATGGCGGCAGAAGTGAGGAAGATAAGTATATGATTTTGCTACATTTCCCCTAAGGCTTAGCACATGTAGAAATAAAATAACTTGGAATGACCCTTTAAGACGATTCACTATATGCTAAAATGTCTTGATCTTTATCCATGTTATTTAATAAGACAATAAATCAGTATGGATATAAATACAGATAAATAAACAGATAAATTATCTTCATACTTTTGGCCTGTATTCATTTATGTAACTTACAGTCATGGCCAAAAGATTGAAGACCGATCCAAATTTTGGTTTTCACAGCTTCAGTTTTTATAGTGGTATTTGTTATGAAGAGTAATCAGATGAATTGTAGTAAATTACATGGTCATTCCTTGACAGGAGAATTACAAAACCCCATTTCCAAAAATGGGGTAAAAATGGCACTGTAAAAATGGCGCACAGGCCCTGAGCCAGAAGGCATTGGGAGTGACCGCTCGCTGTGACATTTCACTCTTCTATGGCGCGTAGTGAGCTCTCTGCCTCTATCACCATACATGTGCGCTGAGCTGCAAGGCATCGAGAGGGAGAGCATGTCCTAAGGACCTATGTGTCAATCACACAATGGGCCAAGTGCTGCCAAAAAGGAGAGAGACGTGGAGGCCTAGGGAGGCATTGTGGACCCCTGGCTATGCCTATCTGACTGTTACAGGCTCTGGACAAAAGCATTTTTTAGCACCATAAAGGCTGAGTGAACAAAACATTCAAAACTCCCCAGATCCCAGTCTTATTAAGAACGTACGGCCAGTCCTTAAAAAGTGGATTTAAAAGAAGTAGCTGTTCATTAAGATGCAGAATTTTAAATCAGTGGGCAGTGTATGAAAAAATATATTCTATTTTATTTATTTTTTGTTAAAGGAAAACTGTTATCATTATCCCTGCACTAACCTGTTGGTGCAAGGTTATATTGCGGGTGACATTGATGAAAACCATACTTGGATATTCTGTGCGTGGCTGTTTTTTGGTAATCACAGGCCTTCTGGATATGCTAATGAGCCTGCTTGGTTTTCCCAAGCCCCCATGCACGCTGACTTCCTGTGCTCTTAAGATCTGTGTTTCCCTCTGTGCACCATGAAAAAGTTTCATAACACAAGATCATCTCACTAGCATTGGGGCCATGCATCGCTCCACAGCAAAGACTGGATTTAAGTGTTTACCACAAGGCCTCCATGCTTAAACCCAGCTTGAATCACATCCCAAACAGAACCTATAATTATTACTTAAGACAATATGGTTGTAGTCTAGAGCAGTCCAGATTTTTAATTTACGTCCCTATGGCAAACAAAGGTGACGGTGGCTGACAAGACATGTAATGGGAATTGTAACACTGGCCAGAGCCTGTTTGTGTACATATCCTTACATAACCACTACTCCCAACACCTCCCAACAGCTAGGTTACAACAGCCTAAATGGCCGGCAATTTAGTGAAATGATTATCCTGCTTGTCTTAGTTCAATGATGCACCCTTCTATTAAAGTCTAGAAAAATGTCTTTTAGTGTATCATCGAGGCATGTCTACCAGTCAACGATTTCTCACCAAGAAGTACACTACTGTAGTGGGCAGGAACCCATAAACACAGAAATTGTGCTAAACTCCAAGTATTGATTATGCAAGAGTGGGTTGCCCTCAGGATTAGGCCTAGAGGCTGATATCCAGCATGCCAAAACAAATTGCAGAAGGCTTTCAAAAAAGGGTCTACACTGAACATATCAAGTGTTTGCATAAACGTCATGTATTTATGAATAAAAGTAAACAAAATACAAAAAGTTTATAAATGTACGTCAGTGACTATAGAAACATCTGACTAAAAAAATCTAAAAACAATGAAGCAGAAAAACTTTATGAAAACAAAAATTTCTGCCAGCCTAGAAAAGTTTTGGCCATGACTATGACTGTATTTAAACTAACAAATTGTCATTTACAATTGGTTGTGTAAATATCCAGCCTTTAGCCGACAAATAAGCAAATGCATGTTTGTCAGATGATCGTTTTGTTTTGACATGTTTAAAAGCTCCTTGGCTGCACATTGCCCTGTGTAATGGGGATGTTCAGTATGAATGCTCCCGTGATGGTTTGTGTGGCTCTGCCTGCATTATTGTGAATGAGCACTCACATCGGGACGTTGTCTGCCCGTATAATAACAGTCTAAGGCACAGGGGACCTGGTGCAACTGCTACCACTGCAGCTCCTATAGCTATATCCCTGTAAATACATTTGAATAACATTGGACCATGTTTTTACTACATGTTGATTGCTTTGTAACAGGTTTCCTAGGTGTCCTTCTCCTATCCTGCATTAGCTTATTAGCTCTCCTCTGTGTCTTGCTGGTCTCCACCTCCTGCAGTACCAAGGGCAACCAAAACTACCTCCTATTAGGACAGACACTAGCGTTCATGTTAAAGGTCAGCTTGGGCTGGTACTGCATGGCTGATATCCCATATCCCAGAATAAGCTTGACTAGCCATCGGCCATGGCTGATCCACCGTTTCCTCTGCCATTGAAGAAAGACCAGGCCCACTAGTTCCTCCCAGATCACATAGAAAGCCTCATTAAGGTGGATACCGCCTCATGTGTCTGCAAATTATTAGAAAAAAAAACAATATAATGTGGCATGTTCCCTTTATTTCACCAGCTAACACTCCAAGGGCCACTGTGCAGTGTATGAATGTAGACGGCAAGCCAGTTCTAGGATCCAGGATTTTATCTCAAAATTGTAATGAGAATCTTGAAACCCTAGCAAATAAGGTAATACAAATGTTATTTCCTTGATATTATTTTATTAGTATTATTCAATATTACTAATGTATTTATGATACATTACTTATTGATATGGACATTGCAGATAACTGAATAGAACGGGCACAGCATTTTTTTTGCATTCCTTAGATGTAACAGCTGTTTTATAGTATTAATTTACCAAAGCTAAGAGCCTGACAGGTCGTAATTTTTTATATGTTGACAATTAAGGACAGCACAAAGACTCAGTAATTAATGGTTTTTTAAAGAGTACCTGTCATCACACCATATTTTCTGAACCAACACAGATTATATTCCCTACTTTTCAAGTTTTAAAAAGCTCTGTATCATACCTTTCCCCTGTCACGTCTGGGCAGGGAAGGAGAGCAGCCCTAGTCTCACCCACTCCCTCTAAGCCTGCCTACTTGCCTATCCACCCCAAACAGCGGATCGACAACCACGGTGACGGTCCCTTCCTAAGTAAGTAATGAAGTCACCGTCAACAAAACAAACGACAAAAACAGACACAGGTCGGGATACAGTAGTAAGCACACAAACTAACAGAAATGATACTAAACAAACATACACAATATGTCAAAGTCCACTAGCCGAGTCAGTACCAGGAAATGTCAAAGATGCCAAGTCGCAAAAACAGGAGAGAGGTCAGAATGCCAAGCCAAGAAGCCAAAAATACCAAATGATCAGGAATACAGATACAAACCCTAGTTAATAGAGAAACTCTTTCGCATGCGAGGTCTGAAAGCACATTGTAGGTTTAAATAGGAAGCACACAGGTAAACTAACAAGGTCAGCTGACCAACCAAGAGCTAGGCATAGCCACAGCAACCAGATAAACAAACACTCTCAGGGATGTTTAACCCTTTGGGTTCTTACATCACCTTGCTCACATTGTGTGAGCGCCTGGCAGGAGAAAGTGGGTGCTTCCAGCAGACGCAACGTCACTGAAGCCTGCGAGAGCTGTGCCTCGCAATGCCCCACCTGCACTTCCTGAGTTTGGTCTTCTGTAAGGACAGGAGGAGACCAAACTAACTATTTGACTTGCGCAGGGAACAGAACAGAGCCACCTAGTGGACGTTTTTCCCATCACATTAAAAATATAGAAATAGCAAAATATCTTATAATTACTTATAAGTAAAAATATATTAAAAGTTTAAGGGTCTATTCACACATACAGTATTATGAACAGATTTGATGTTCAGAATTTAAGCTGTGTTCCGTCATTTAGTTTACATTGGAATTTGCAGCATAAAATCCTGTGCATAAAATCTGTGCAGGATACTGTATGTGTGAATAGACCATAAAGGAGTATTTCAGCCAAAATTTAATAATAAAAGACTAACAGTACTTCATTTAGAAGCCATTTTAAAAAAAATCTCTTGTGCACTGATTGATCCCTACTCCTATAAATAGCAAGAAATACTTATCCCCTCTCAGGCTGTTTCCAAGTGAGTAGTTTCAGAATACCTTCCCCACAGCCCCTGAAGTTTGGGAGAGTGGTTCCCCCATTGCACCTTTCCTTATCAATCCTTTTTTCCAAAAATCGTAAAGGCTGTTCATTGCTTTATGAGATCTGCTCTGCCTCTACTCTTCTTAGCTGTAGTCCTACCTTTGCCCACCAGAATCTACTTGGTTGGACTGAGCTACTGGGCATGTGTGACCATCAACTCTGGACACATTAGTTGGACTTCCTAAGATCAAATTAAATAAACAGCTGGGGGGAAAATATCAAGTATGGAACATCAATATCTAGACAAGAGCATTTTTAAAATTATTCCAAATCAAAAATGGTTTCTCTGACCATTGAGAGAAATGTAATAATTATTAATTGGTTAATCTGTTAAGTCACTGAAATTTTTATAAAATTGTAATGAAAACATTTGAAGGATTGAAGCTTACGGGGACATTTTTATTTTGGGGCAGTTAAGGGTGTCTGGAGTGAGATTGGGACTCAAGCCCACTCCATACCTGGAGATCACAGCTGCTTTCAGGAGTTGAGGGCAGACACTAATAGCCGGCATGGAGCGAACACTGTTCCTGGCATTGGTGTTCAGGGGGTCGGATCAGTTGTCATGTTGTGACAGATCTACTTCTACAGCCTGCCAAATGCACTGAATTGAACATGTGATTGAATTATTGCTTATAGAAAGTGTAAGACTCACGTTTCAGAAGACAGGAACCCCGCCAGATGTGAATCCGCTGGACCGGTGTGGCAGATGATTTGTAGCGTACCAGGGAGAGGAGTCTAAGATGCGGCTGGTTTTCACCAGAGCCCGCCACAAAGCGGGATGGACTTGCTGTGGCAGGCAGCACCCAAGTCGCTACCCCTGGCACGGCTCGACCACACAGGTGGCTGAGGAGATGCAAGGCACAGGAGGGATAAGGCAGTTCGTAGTCTGGATAGCAGAAAGTCAGGGCAGGCGGCACGGTTACGTAGTCAGGACATAGCAGGAGGTCAATAGGCAGGCGGCAGAGAAGCAAGGTTGGGTCACAAAGCGAAGGATCAGATACACGGCAGAAACAGGAATGCTTTCTCTTAGGCTCAAGACAACAAAGATCCGGCAGGGGAGTGCGGAGGGTGGAGGAATATATAAATGAGCCACAGGTGAATCACACTAATGAGCGCACTGGACCTTTAAATCTTAAAGCTCCAGCGCGCGCGCCCTAGGGGACGGGGACACGCGTGCCAGAGCAGTGAGTCAGAGGCTAGGGCAGGAGAAGCACCAAGTGAGTGACGGACTGGGGCCCCGCCGGCAGCAGCAGGTAATGGGACCATGTGCTCACGGCCAGCTTGTGCGGCCGGAGTGCATAACTTAACAGAAAGCTTATAAAAAGTGTAAAAAAAAATGCCCCAAAATGTTTTTTTTATGTAAAAAATCACCCCATAATAAAAATTCAAATCACCCCCCTTTTCCTATTTTTACTGTCCAAACTATTGAAATATAAAGTTATCGAAACTGCAAGGAAATGCCAAAGACCAGAATTGCGTTTTATTTGCCACATGCCATCCCACAAAAAAAAAAAATAATAATTAAATAAAAAGTTATCAAAACTTGGGCCCAATAATAAAATAAAAAAGTTATAGGGTGGAGAAATTGGTGATTTAAATAATTTTCTTTAAAGAGTACCTGCCATCCAAAAAACATTTTATATATGGTGTATTAATGTATGGCAAATAACTTCCAAATTGAATGAAATGTAAAAAAAAAAAATGTTTATTTCTAACTGTAGATTTCGGACTCATGCTGGCCTGGTATGAGTCCGAAATCTCAGACTGCAGCCAGTACATGTGACGAGCACAGCGCTGCTCCCTTCCTGTCAATCAGACAGGTGGGAGCGAGCGCTGTGCCCGCAGCTATTGGTTGTGGGGGAGAGTCACCACAGCTGCCTCACTCGCAATTCCCCCCCCCCCGCCTCACTCGCAAAGCCCCCCACCCCCACTGCCTTCCGCCACACAGCTCCGCTGCCCCACTCGCACCTCCCCCCCATGCTGCTGCCTCACTTGTCACACAGCTCCGCTGCCTTCAGCCACACAGCTCCGCTCTCAAAGCTCAAAGCCCAGCACTCTGCCGCGGCTGTCAGCCCCGCTATTTGCTGTGAGCGGACAGCGGGGCTGTGTAGATGGAGGCAACGAGGATGACAGCCGCAGGTTGGGGACAGGTGACAGAGCAGTGTCACCTTCTCCCAGCCGGTCTAGTGAACCCTGCAGTTTCTTATTGCGCTGCTCTTCCTCGCGAAGTGAGGGCGGAAGCAGTCACCCCAGCAGGCTTCAGTGACGTAGCGCCTGCTAGGGCATGCTGACATCCTCCTGCCAGGAGCTCACATAATGTGAGCAAGAAGAAAAATAAGATATAAAGCTTTTTAAAGCTCCGAATTTTTTTTTAAGGGAAGGGTGGGTGTTAGGTGTAGTTAGGGAACATAGCCTGAGTTAGTTTAGAAAAGTTTATTTAGTTACAGGTACTCTTTGAATAAATTTAAAGAAGTTTGTATTTTTTTTTAAGTAGTAAAGCACAAAAAAAAAAACTCTACAAATTGGGTATTGTTGTAATCATACCCATTTACCACACAGCTAGAATGTTGTAATTCCTCCTCACGTTTCACAGAATATTTTATAGCAAAATGAAGAATTTAACTACAAAATAAAATCCGTCCCGCAAAAAAAGCCTTCAAAGTGTTATGGCTCTTAGAAGGAGATGAGGAAAATAAAAATAAAAAATGTGTTGTTAAGAGGTTAAAAAGCTAGCAACCAAAATACCATAATTACTTTGTATGGAACAGCGTTCCTCTAGGAAAAGTTTTCAAATCAACTGGTGCCAGAAAGTTATACAGATTTTTAAATTACTAGTATTCCAAAGAATCTTTCCTTCTAGTATTTATAGGCTGCTGTATGCCCAGAACTATGTCTAATTGGAAAGAACTACACAACTTTCACTAGGACATACAACAGCTGATAAGCTTAAGGGGGTACTCCACCCCTAGACATCTTATCCCCTATCCGGAGGATAGGGGATAAGATGTCTGATAACAGGGGGGCCAGCAGCTGGGCCCCATTGCCATCTCCAGGCCAGCCACCCCGGTGTTTTAAACATTTATGTTCAGAACGCCGGGTTGGGGGCTTCCATGTTTGTGACGTCACCACAGCTGTCACGCCCCCTCCATTCATGATTCATGTCTATAGGAGGGGACTTGATGGCTATGGAGCAGACGCACACAACTGTCCCATCCCCTCCCATAGACATGAATGGAGAGGGCGTAACGGCTGTTGTCTCCCATCATCAGGCACGAAGCCGGATGACTGGAGTGCCACATGGGAGATCACGGGGCTCCCAGCGGCTGGATCCCCCGCCATCAGGCATCTTATCCCCTATCCTCTGGATAGGGGATAAGTTGTCTAGGGGCAGAGTACCCTTTTAATTTTTTTTTTTATTTTTTTTATAAATAGAAGTAATGTACAAATCTGTTAAACTTTCTGGCACCAGTTAATTTTAAATATTTTTTTTTTCTCCAGAGTATAAGTACTTTTGAAAAACTGTTTGCACCATTCTGGTAATACATTTTAATTTTTTTTTAGACTGACATAGACACAGACAATGCACAGGATATTGCTATTACCACACAAATCCTCACCTCTGAACCGGAAAGTCTAAAATCGGATGACATTTCAAATGCAATAAGGATTGTAAACAGAATACTGACTGTTTCCACAAATGCTTCTGAAAACCAAGAGGTATCTACTGTACATTATATTTAAAATGAGTAGATATTTTTCATTAAGATGCAAAATTTTGAAATTAACGGGCAGTCCGTGACAAATAAATACTCAATTTGGTGTCCTTTGAATCCCTATGTCATGCTCCACCCCCCACAGACCTTGCACTAGGCATCTCATAGTGCATGTGATATTCCTGGAGTGTTCTTATGTGGTAGGCACTGGTGTGAGGTGTGCTGGTGGTGGTTGCGGGTAACAATTAGACACAGTTTGTGATACCAGGGTAGTGTTGACCTCCACACTCCAAGCATAGTAGCTTCTTGGGCCAAGGGCTGAGGCAAGAATGACCTTAGATGCTGGGTTACGGAAACTACAAAATTTTACTCAGGAACTTGCAAAAATATACAGGAACAGTTCAACAGTTAGGGCAAAGTTTGCTAGAGTTTGCTTCAGGGATCACAATTGCTTCTAGGCACTATGGGACTTGTAGTCCTTGCTGAAATATACATTGGACTGATCTGAACTTGGAACTTGATTGAGTAGCTTTTATAAGACTTTGGAGCTGACAAACTCTGACTGCTCTTCACCTGGGAATCCAAAGATAGAGCTTACCGCTTGAGTGGACCTATTTGGACCGGAGTTGCCTGAGGCTTTCTCTCTCCTGCTATCCTTTCAGGAACAGATTGATGCAGCAACTGTATCAACTGAAAAAGGTCGACAGCAGAGGTCTGAAGGTGACCTTCACTCTAATCTCATCTCTCTTCAGAACTCTAGGCTGAACTAACTCTGCCCTGTCTAGCAAGACTTGAGGGGGGCAGGTCTGCAGTCCTGATTGACTGAAGCAAACATGTAATCCCCTTAGCACCCTCCTGCACAAACAGGTTAACCCCTTAGGGCACAATAAAGCATAAAAGTGCATAGACAGTATATTACACACTACAATAAATCACAAGGCATTCTACAGGTGAACCTGAGCAGTGGACCTGGAGCAGACATGATAGGTGACATCCACGTGACAGGTCAGGAGGACAGGTATGTTCCGCACTGGGACACCTAATTTATATATCATAACTCCATACTAAGGATTGGCAGTCCTTTATTGGAACTTTTAAACCGATTGTGGGCAATTCTGCAAGTAAAGGGTGGGTTGCTTGCAAAGTATGTAAATGTGATAATGAAATAGGTGATTACAATATTAGAAAAAAAGGATAAGTTTATTGTGGAAAACAATTGAACAAGAAAAGGAAGCTCTATTAACCGGCTGGGCTACCTCTTGCCTGGATACAAGATTAGATACAGTTGGGCATAAAGGCATACAGGTTCCAGATTTTACAGCTGGGCCTGTAGATCCTGCACACTTGTAGGTTGCTTAAGCTGGTGCCATAAATGCTTAATTGGCGATGAATCTGGTGACCAGGAAGGCCAAAGAAGTGTTGCCACCAAGTGGAGACTTTCCTGGGAAACCCTTGCTGTGTGCAGGTGAGCAGAAGCCCTGCCAAGAGAGACCACACATGAGGCTGCAGAATGTCCAGCATATATCATAAAGCTGTAAGTCTTCCTTGTATAACCACTAGGGGTGAACTAATGTTGTGCGCAATGGCTACCATATCATCACACCAGCAGTTGGGGCAGTGTGTTGCTCCACAGCAAAGGCAGGATTGAAGTACTCACCAAAAGGCCTCCATACTCGACTGGCATGATATCCTAAACAGAACCTGGCTTTGTTGCTGAAGAAAATATGGTTCCAGACCAAGCAGTCGAGGTTTCTTGTTCCCAACACCACTGCAAACAAAGGCAATGGTGGCTGGCTGTCAATGGCAGGACATGTAATGGGTGCTGTGACACCAAATTTCCTTCTGCTTAATGTCTGGAAATGGTCCGGCCAGAGACTTGTGTGTGTAATTAAGGTGCCATCTGTGTATGGATGGTGAACAAGGACCCTGTGGCATCTGCTCGTGCTTGTCTGTGTATCAAATGATCCTCTCTACTGGTGGCCTGTCTGGGCCACTTGGAGTCTATTCACCATGTGTACATGCCCTCAAGTAACCACTGCTCCCAACATCTTACTGCTTGGTCAGAACTGCCTAGATGGAGGAGAATTTGTTGAAATGACCAACCTGCTTCTGTCAAGGGCAACGATGCCCCCTCTCAAAGACTGTCAATTAAACAAAATAACTTTAAAATGTATCATAGAGGCATGTGTAGCAGTCAACAATCTCTTATCAAGCTGTACACTACTCAAAGGTAGCCTCTGAGAGACTTTTTATAGGGCAGTGGAAAAAAACACTTTTACACCCTCTTACGGCAAGACCCAGTGTTTAATCAGAAAAAATATTGTAACCTTTTACATCTCTGTCTGAGACATAACTGCATGCCGAGAGTAATATATGCATGCCAAGTAAAATTAATAAAGCAGAAGGCTTTTGCGTCATACAGTTGTTATGGCAATCTGTTTTCCTCCTTTGTAGTGCCTCCTGCCATTGGTTTTAACCTTTAGATACCAGAACCATTTTTGTAGCGATAGATAGATGTTCCAGTAGTTGGATTCCTTTTGATTCAACATTTATCATTTATCAGGTGTATAGGGGATAAACAATAGCTGGAATTTGCTCCAGTTCAGGAAGCATAAGACATTTTACCTACGGACAGTAATTTGTATGCATTTGCTCTGTTATTAACAAGAGAAAATTATGGAAGTAAATATATAACCGTGTAGCATTTTGGAATGCCCCTGTAGTATTTGGTGGATCGTTTGTTTCTGTAACTAATTTCTATTTGGAAAATGGAATCCTTCCAGCACTTATCAGCTGCTAAATGACCTCCAGGAAGTTGTTTAGTTCTTTTCAGTCAGACATGGTGCTCTCTGCTGCCACCTCTGTCTATCTCAGGAATTTTCCTGAGTAGGAGGTATTTGCTATGGGGATATTCTCTCTCCTGCTCTGGACAGTTTGTGACACAGGCAGAAGTGGCAGCAGCGAGCACTGTGTCTGAATACAAAGAACTACACAACTTCCTTTAGAGCATACAGCAGCTGATAAGAACAGAAAGTACTTGTTTTTTTTTTAAATATAATCTATTTTTTTCCCTGCAGAATGCCCCTTTAACATAGAGGCTAATGATTTAGTTATAGGTGTTGCAAAGGGAGACGATGAGCCAGGATAAGCATCACCCGCACTATTACCCTGTATATTTAGGTTAGTGCGGGTAATGCTGCTTTTAGATTCCCCTTGAATCTCTTCTTTTATGAAATTAGTGACATTTTCAACTCTATTAAAGGTTACATAATTGTACATTCAGAATATGGCATACAACCACAATACTTTGTTTCCCCAGGTAGCAGTTTCTGCAGTTACCACTGTAAGCCAGATTATAAGTGCTGAACCTAAAGAATTTAGCAATGAAATCATAGAAAAAGAAGCAGAAAGGTAAATTATATGCATTATTTCTTTGCAGTAATTTTCTAATGTTTTTTTTTCTTTCTTCAAAATTAGTAAATTTTCAGAGATGTATACAACTGTTACAGAGGCCAACCCCTTGTCAATGATATTCACTGACATTATATTATCTTATCGACCAATCAACTTCTGTAAATCCAAAGGTAGAACTACACCTCATAATTCTACATAAGGGAAGGGTCACATGGAGTGCATCTGCAGCGTATTTCACGCCATGGATGTGCAGATGGCATTTACAAGAGCGAGCTCCTTTCTGCGACTGGGTAGTTAGGTGTGTCCGCTCATAGTACACGCCCCCTGATGAAGCTTACAATAGCGAAACGTACGTTGGGGTAGGTACGTTTGGACTTGGCACCACACATGTTGTCTTTTATCTCTGAATTTGTCCTTTATGTTGTAACCTGCTTTCTCAGCAATTTAGCATTTATACTTCTAGCTTGTCTAGATTATTATTGATAAACGTTTGGTTCTCATTCACATTTTTCCCTGTGTTTGTGTGTCTTTTCAACTTTACTGTACAGGTACTGGTGTCCAATTGAATTTATATGTGGTACCACGGGGTGTTAGTGGAAATACCTTATCACTTTGTGAAACCAGGGCAATGGTGTACCAACGCTTCTACCGGTCCCAGTAATCCCAGTACATGTGGATACTCCTTTAGGAGTCAGGAGAGCATTAAAGATTAAAAAATAAATAAAAAGCCAATAAAATACATGATAAGATATTAATCCCAGATCAATAGTGAATACATAACCCCCATCTTACTAATAACAAACCGCTTGTACCTATCACCAGCTTTAATCCCGGACTCAGGGTTTTTTCTTTTTTGCACTTTCGCTTTTTTCCTCTCTGCTATATAATAATGCTTTTTTGTGCCACCACTTTTACTTTGTATTGACAGCAATCATTTTACCACAAAATCTACAACAAAATAAAACAAAAAAAATTGGAAAAAAAAAAGACAAAAAAACAAAACATCACTTACTTTTGGGGGCTTCCACGCACAGGGCCGTTTGAAGGAATTTGGGGGCCCCAAGCAAAATGGACATGGAGGCCCCCCCTTGATGTTCACGCACGTCGTGTTCTAGGGCCGGCGTCAGGACGTAGTAATGTCGGCCCATGAATTCTGGGAGCGCGACGTGAGCGAACGTTCATACGAGGCCCCCACATTAGTTGCAGCACAGTTCCCCCCACATTAGGTGCGGCACAGTTCCCCCCACATTAGGTGCGGCACAGTTCCCCCCACATTAGGTGCGGCACAGTTCCCCCACGTTAGGTGCGGCACAGTTCCCCCCACGTTAGGTGCGGTACAGTTCCCCTACGTTAGGTGCGGCACAGTTCCCCCCACGTTATGTGCGGCACCGTTCCTCCCAGGTTAGGTGCGGCAGAGTTCCTCCCAGGTTAGGTGCGTCAGAGTTCGCCCCAGGTTAGGTGCGGCAGAGTTCCCCCCACGTTAGATGCGGCAGAGTTCCCCCCATGTTAGGTGTGGCAGAGTTCCCCCACTTTAGGTGCGGCAGAGTTCCCCCACATTAGGTGCGGCAGAGTTCCCCCACATTAGGTGCAGCAGAGTTTGCCCCACATTAGGTGCGGCAGAGTTCCCCCCACATTAGGTGCGGCAGAGTTCCCCCCACATTTGGTGCAGCAGAGTCCCCCCCCCCCACACACATTAGGTGCAGCAGGGTTCCCCCCACATTAGGTGCAGCAGAGTTCCCCCCACATTAGGTGCAGCAGAGTTCCCCCCACATTAGGTGCAGCAGAGTTCCCCCCACATTAGGTGCAGCAGAGTTCCCCCACATTAGGTGCAGCAGAGTTCTCCCCTTATTAGGTGCAGCAGATTTCTCCCCACATTAGGTGCAACAGAGTTCTCCCCACATAAGGTAGTTAGTGTTCCCCCCACATTAGGTGCAGCAGAGTTCTCCCCACATTAGGTAGGCAGTGTTCCCCTCACATTAGGTACAGCAGAGTTCTCCCCACATTAAGTAGGCAGTGTTCCCCCCACATTAGGTGCAGCAGAGTTCCCCCCACATTAGGTGCAGCAGAGTTCTCCGCACATTAGGCTAGCAGTGTTCCCCCACATTAGGTGCAGTATAGTTCCCCCACATTAGGTGTAGTATAGTTCCCCCACATTAGGTGCAGTATAGTCCCCCACATTTTGTGTAGTATAGTTCCCCACATTAGGTGCAGTACAGCTCCCCACATTAGGTGCTGTATAGTCCCCCACATTAGGTGCAGTATAGTCCCCCACATTAGGTGCAGTAGAGTTCCCCACATTAGGCAGTATAGTTCCCCACATTAGGTGCTGTATAGTTCCCCCACATTAGGCTGTAGTTCCCCCACATTAGGTGCAGTATAGTCCCCCAACATTAGGTGCAGTATAGTTCCTCACATTAGGTGCAGTATAGTTCTCCACATTAGGTGCAGTATAGTTCTCAACATTAGGTGCAGTATAGTTCCCCACATTAGGTGCAGTATAGTTTTCCACATTAGGTGCAGCAGAGTTCTCCCCACATTAGGTAGGCAGTGTTCCCCTCACATTAGGTACAGCAGAGTTCTCCCCACATTATGTAGGCAGTGTTCCCCCCACATTAGGTGCAGCAGAGTTCCCCCCACATTAGGTGCAGCAGAGTTCTCCGCACATTACGCTAGCAGTGTTCCCCCACATTAGGTGCAGTATAGTTCCCCCACATTAGGTGTAGTATAGTTCCCCCACATTAGGTGCAGTATAGTCCCCCACATTATGTGTAGTATAGTTCCCCACATTAGGTGCAGTACAGCTCCCCACATTAGGTGCTGTATAGTCCCCCACATTAGGTGCAGTATAGTCCCCCACATTAGGTGCAGTATAGTTCCCCCACATTAGGCAGTATAGTTCCCCACATTAGGTGCTGTATAGTTCCCCCACATTAGGCTGTAGTTCCCCCACATTAGGTGCAGTATAGTCCCCCAACATTAGGTGTAGTATGTTCCCCCACAAACATACAGCCTCCAGCCATACAATGTATGGCTGGAGGCTGTATGCCTGTTTTCTGCCCTAATTCAGTGCTCCGACCACTTCAGTGCTCCGACCACTGAAGCTGATGTGCCGCTGGTCACTTACCATGCTGGCCAGCGCATGTCCTGTTCGCTGCTCCGCTCCTCTGCGTTGCTTTCCAATGGGTGCACGCACGGGACGCTAGCGTGATTGTGGTGAGGTGAGAAGAACTCCAAAGCTGCAAATTAGTTTATTTTAAAAAAATGTCAGACATTCGGGGGCCATCTTGCTTGACTGGGTGCCTGGGGCCTGGAGCACAAGCTCCAAGAGCACCATTGTTAATCCGGCCCTGGTGATGGGTCGAATTGCCCCATCGCTACAGGACGGGCAAGCACCAGCTCTGCTCGGGGGCCCCCCAGCCAGCTCGGGGCCCAAGCAATTGCTTGGTTTGCCTGTCCTGTAGCGACGGGCCTCTCCACGCAGTGCACTTTTCGGTAAAAATGGCACCTAATCTTTATTCTGTGCATCCATACACTTCCAATGTTACCCAAACTTTATAGGTTTGATTTAGTTTTACTTAAAAAAAAAATTATAACCTTTTTGTATGAAATTTTTTTATTTTTAAATTAAATTAACATTTTCTGGCCCCTATAACTTTTTTTTATTTTTCTGTATATGGGAATGTATGAGGGTCATTTGTTGCACTGTGATCTGAAGTTTTTATAGGTACCATTTTTGTTTTGATGAGACTTTTTAATCGCTTTTTATACATATTTTTTAGGTCATACAAAGTGACCGTGTGGTTTAATTAACGTTATATTTTTTATAGTTCAGACATTTACGCACAAGGCGATATCACATATGTTTATTTTTGTTTACATCATTTTTTTCTTTTAAAATGGGGAGGGAGGGTAATTCAAACTTATTAGGGAAGGGGTTAATTCATATTTATGAACTTTTTTTTTTACACAATTTTTTGGTCCCCATAGTAGACTATTACATGAATCCTTAGATTGCTTACACTGAACAATAGCCATGCTATGCCATAGCATAGCATTGATCAGTGTTTTGGGCGCTTCATTGCTCCAGCTTGGAGCCTGGAGAGTGCCGATCGGACGGCAAAGAGGTCCTTCTGCTGTCCTCTCAGTTGATTAGTGCTTTCACCATGGTGGTCACGATCACCTCCACCGATTTTTTATCACAGCATCTAAAGGCTTAATGCCGGGATTTAGCCACGGATCAGCCACAGGGACCATCCCTCTATGACACATGCTCAGCTCCTGATCATGCGCCAAAGAAGGGGAGCAGGCACAGAGCGTACATGTATGCCCTGTGTCCTTAAGGGGTAAACAGTGTACTTTTAAACTTTTTAAACTTTTCCTCAGTCCTACAAAGCAAATCTTCTCCATTCTCTGCATACGAAAGCTTAACCGAGCTACATGAAGTCACAATAATGCCTGCAGCTAAATAGTGAGTGCAGCTCTAGAGTATGATACAGATTCTAACTTGGAATCTTTGCAGGATACATTACTTTTTAATGAGTGTACCGAGAGGATATATTTTACCTTGATTATGCAAATTGAAGTAAAAATGCCTTGCTTTTTTACCACAAATGGCATAATCGGGATAAAATATTTGCCACAATTTCAGAAAAATAACAGTAAAACTGCAACATGTGGATACTCCCTTGGGAGTCAGGAGAGCATTAAAAATAAAAATATTCATTTGGATACATCTTAATATGGCAGCCTACCTGGCTAGCTACCTACATAGCTACCTGCTTTCCTACCTACATAGCTATGTACCTACTTAGCTATCTGGCTACTTACCTTCATAGCTAACTACCGTTCTATCTACCTACTTAGCTACCTACCTACTTAGTTACCTATCTATCTACCTACCTATCTACCTGACTAACTACCTGGGATCCTCACACTAGGTGCCATCTAGGCTAGGTTCCGCTAATTATCTTTAAAACCATTACAACCACCGCTTACAGAGGAGCCAAGCAGATGCTGCTTCATCACAGCCTGTTAGTGATGATGACCATAGCTACACATGACATTGTGCAAAATGGACAGGAAAAAGGGGGGAATTGGGAGGAGCGCTTCTGCTGATAAAGGACGGGACTCAAACAGCCATGGTTGCACAGGACAAATTTTTATTGGAATTGGTTCTGGTTGCCACTATTGCACAGCAGACACCAACCAGAACGCACTCATTTGACTGTTGTGGACCTGTGGAAGGCGCATGTTGGCGCCGAAACGCGTTATCCAATATTTCCTATTCCAAGAAAAATTTGTCCTGTGCAACCGTGGCTGTTGAGTCCCGTCCTTTATCAGCAGAAGCGCTCCTCCCAATTCCCCCCTTTTTCCTGTCCATGTTGCACCCACATTTCCATATCCTTGGAGATACGGAAAGGGGAAAAAGAGCCACACACTGCACGCATCCTACCCACCCTATACCCCTCACAGGGTCTTGCTTTCTTTGCTGGATTACCACAGCGTACCACGGCGACACCCAAGACGAGGTGGTGGGTCTATCTCTTCCCTATACCATCACCACAGAGAGCGCCCCTCTTTTTTGAACATCACATTTTTATGATGTACAGCAGTGTTTCCCAACCAGTGTGCCTCCAGCTGTTGCAAACTACAACTCTCAGCATGCCTGGACAGCCAAAGGATGTCCAGGCATGTTGGGAGATGTAGTCTTGCAACAGCTGAAGACACACTGGTTGGGAAACACTGCTGTGGAGTATACATATGTGTTGTCCATAATGTCACATGTTGCTATGGTCATGTGACATGGGGTGGCATGTCAGGTAAACGGGTTATCCAGATTACAAAAACAAACAAAAAACAGCACCACACCCCTCATATTGCGCAGTTCCTCTCACAAATCCATTTCTCTAATTTCATATAGCCATATAGCAGAGAGCACTGTGGTCAGACAGAAAAGAAATTCAAAACGAAAATAACTTCCTCTGTAGCATACAGCAGCTGATAAGTACTGGAAGGATTAAGATTTTTTAAATAGAAGTAATTTACAAATCTGTTTACCTTTCTGGCTCCAGTTGATATTAAAAAAAAAAGTTTTCTATGGGGGGTACCCCTTTGAGACCTGATTTACTATAGCAAAAGTCTCTTAAATCTATAAATTGATTCCTTGCTTAATTATTGCTTTTTTTTTTTTTTTTTGTAAAATGTATCTGAAGAGTATACCTTATTAGAGACAGATGTATGGAGGGTGGAGATTTAATCCACTAACTACCGTATTTTTCATCCTATAGGACGCACCGGCGTATAAGACGCACCCAATTTTTAGGGGCAAAATCTAAAAAAATAAAATTTTGAACCCAATAGTGGTCTTCAACCTGTGGACCTCCAGATGTTGCAAAACTACAAATCACAGCATGCCCGGACAGCCTTTGGCTGTCCGGGCATGCTGGGAGTTGTAGTTTTACAACATCTGGAGGTCCGCAGATTGAAGACCACTGCATAGGAGGTAATACTCACGTGTCCCTGCCGCTCCGGACCCGTCACCGCTGCCCAGGATGTCGCTCCATCGCTGTCGCCGTGTCCCCGTCGCTCCGGAACGTCTCTGCTGCTGGCTGGGTATCCTCGCTCTCCGTCGCCGCCATCACGTCGTTACGCACGCCGACGCACATACGCGACGACGTGATGTCGAGGAAGGAGAGCGCCGGCCCATACAGGGGATCCCTGAACGGAGAAGACACCGTGGAGGCAGGTAAGGTCCCTCCCGGTGTCCTGTAAGCACTAACCCGACTATTCAGTCTGGCTGTTCGGGACCGCCGCGGTGAGATCGCGGCGGTCTCGAACAGCCCGACTGAACAGCCGGGTTAGTGTCACTTTCCCTTCAGACGCGGCGGTCAGCTTTGATCGCCGCGTCTGAAGGGTTAATACAGGGCATCACCGCGATCCCGGCCGTTGATGGCCGCGGGTCCCGGCTGTTGATGGCCGCAGGGACCGCCGCGATAGGGGTGTATTCGCCGTATAAGACGCACCGACTTTTTCCCCCCAGTTTTGGGGAAGAAAAAGTGCGTCTTATACGGCGAAAAATACGGTAATAGGCTACCCTTGGGTAACCCAAAAAACCCTAGTTTTCCTGTGCACCCTAATATTAAAAGTGCAATCTTTATTATTAAACTTTCGCACATGAAACTAAGTTTAAAATTGTCATCCGCCCCATTGTCCTGATTTGAATTCGATAAATTGACCAGCCGGTACCTATTTCTATGAGGTACTGTAGGCACCTTGCACTGTCTGATGTGCTCACAGAAATAGACCGGCTGGTCAATTTATCGAATTCAAATCAGGACAATGGGGTGGATGACAATTTTAAACTTAGTTTCATGTGCGAAAGTTTAATAATAAAGATGTCACTTTTAATATTAGGGTGTATGGGAAAACTAGGGTTTTTTGGGTTACCCAAGGGTAGCCTATAAGTTAGTGGATATATCTGAAGAGGATTTAGAGTTCTTTGCAAGTGTTTTAAATGAATGAAAATGTACATTTGGATTTTGTAATCAAATTTGATATTTTCTCCTTTCTTATTCTCAATAGTTTGACCAGGACAATGGAAGCGTTTTCTCTAAACAACAGTAGATCAGTGTTGTCAGTGGTGCAGCCCAGTGTAGCCATGGAGACACGTCAGCTTTCTACAATGAATTTCAATGGGATTTCCTTTATGTCATTAAGAGGTAAAACACATTATGGTATTGTCCCATTTCAGGTGCCTTCAAATAATTTCCTTGGGATATCTGCTAGTACAGAGAAGCATGGCCTTGTTGTACAGGCTCCATCACATGCTGTACGGACAGGGCTATAAAGCTTCAGGGGGACAAAAATGTATAGGTAGCTATTCCACCATTTCAAATTAGAGTTATAGGGAGGTATTAAAAATAGCCAATTAGAGCAGGAGTCCTATTATGCCTCCAATGAAAGTGGGGCTGTCATATGACCTTGTGCTTCAGGCTTTATCAGAATCAGTGGAGGATTATAATGTGGACGGTTTGGGCGGTCGCATATATATACCCTGTGGCCCCCGCTCCAGGAATCCAGGGATACTTGCCCTATATTCCTGGATGCACTCTGCTTTGTGGTTAAGTAATGGAAAGCTATTGGCGTCTCTCGGTTCCTCAATATCCCTTCTAGACCATATGCAGTTGCATGAAGTTGCAGGGTTAAAAGCAGGAAAAGTAAGTTTTGTTTTTATTATGGCAGTCTGGGCCTAATAGAGAAGACAACAAAAGCAGAAGACTCTGATCAGAGAGAATGTAATTTAATGTAATTTAATGTCCTGGCATGCTGGGAGTTGTAGTTTTGAAACATCTGGAGGTCCGCAGGTTGTAGACCACTGCGACCTTGGTCATCATCCAGACCCCCCTTTAGTTTTCTACTCACCTCCCCGTCACGCCGAGCGCTCCGGGTCCCGCTGCTTCCCCGGAGCGCTCGCAGCGTGCTTCTGTATGCAGCACTCCGATCGGCACCGCTGACCGCGAGCGCTGCTTCCATGTTCCCAGAGGGGACGCGATCCGAGGTGCGGGACGTGCCCGCTCTCGGATCGCGCCCCGTGTCTCTCACCTGCCCCGTCCTCCTGCTGAGTCCTGGCGCGCGGCCCCGCTCTCTAGGGCGCGCGCGCCGGGTCTCTCAGATTTAAAGGGCCAGTGCACCATTAATTGGTGCCTGGCCCAATTGGTTCCCTACACTATATAAACCCACTTCCCCTTCCTGTCCCTGCCGGATCTTGTTGCCTAGTGCCCTGAGAAAGCGTTTCTGTGTGTTCCATTGCCTGTGTATCCAGACCCTTGCCGTTGCCCCTGACTACGAACCATTGCTGCCTGCCCTGACCTTCTGCCATGTCCGACCTTGCTCTTGCCTTGCCCTTGTGTACCGCGCCTTTCTCAGCTGTCAGTGAGGTTGAGTCGCTATCGGGTGGAACGACCTGGGGGTTACCTGCCGCTGAAAGTCCATCCCGCTTTGCGGCGGGCTCTGGTGAAAACCAGTAACCCCTTAGATTCCGTTCCACTGGTACGGCCCACAACATCACCTCACTGACACAGAGGATCCACCACCAGTATCCTCTCCGCATACCAGTCCGGATCCTGACACTCCCCTTGGTGGGAAGGAAGGGTGAGCTGGTCCGTGACGTCCCTGCGCATGAACGTCCCTGTGCGTCGTCGTCAAGGCAACATCACTAGTCCGGGGCCGGCCCGGAGCGGAAAAGAGGGCTTCCCGGTGAAGATGGACATCCTGAAACGACTAACCCTCCCCACCGGACGGTCCCTGCAGCATAGATGGCCCGGACCAGCTCACCCTTCCTTCCCACCGAGCGGAGGTGAGTAGAAAACTAAAGGGGGTCTGGATGATGATGATGAAGGCCGCAGTGGTCTTCAACCAGCGGACCTCCAGAGGTTTCAAAACTACAACTCCCAGCATGCTCGGACAGCCGATGGCTGTCCGGGCATGCTGGGAGTTGTAGTTTTGCAACCTCTGGAGGTCCGCAGGTTGAAGACCACTGATGAAGGGATTGACAGGCGGTGATGATGGGGGTGGGAGGGATGATGACATGGGGGGATGATGTATTTCCCACCCTAGGCTTATAGCCGAGTCAATAACTTTTCCTGGGTTTTTGGGGTAAAATTAGGGGTCTCGGCTTATATTCGGGTCGGCTTATACTGGATACGTTATTACTATATGGTCACTGTATGGGAGTAATGTCGGTCTGTGTTTAATTATTGGTTTTCAGTAACAAAAAAATTCCAGAGCATTTCAAACAGGAGTTCATATGGTGCAAAATAGATTTTCTTTTATTTCATTTTTTTAAGCTTGCAAGTGAATGAATATCAGATGTGAAGTGGTTTAAAGGGTACATTTCATCAAAAAAAACTTTTGATATATTATAGATTAATGTATGCAGAATAACTTTCCAATAGCATGTTATTAAAAAATATGCTTCTTTCTATTTAATTTTCCACTTTGAAAAAACGACCACTAGGGGTCTCCCTACCAGTCATTTTTTATAGATTTCAGTCTCATGCTGGAGTCCTAAATCTCAGACTGCAGCCAGGACACAGACAAACTCCCTGGCAGGGAGCAGTGGTGAGTTTGTCTGTGTTCCGGCTGCAGTCTGAGATTTAGGACTCCTGCATGAGTCTGAAATCTATAAAAAAAAAGGACTGGTAGGGAGACCCCTAGTGGTCATTTTTTCAAAGTGGAAAATGAAATAGAAAGAAGCATATTTTTTAATAACATGCTATTGGAAAGTTATTCTGCATACATTAATCTATAATATATAAAAAAAAAATTTGATGAAAGGTACCCATTAAGGAGGAAGATCTGGAGCCAGACCCTTGTCCAGACCTTTCTATCTGAAACATTTCATAGCCAATCTTGCATGATAAAAGGTCACCCTGTTTGACCGAATTGTAGCATTGTACAATTGAAGACTATGCACCCATATTCCTTAGTCTGATTATTCATATTCAGATGTTGAACTGGATATTTGTTATACAAGAAGGTCTGACATTCACTTGCAACTTTAAAAAAAAGTAATACATTTTTTTTTCCGCACCATGTGAAATGCTGTTTGGAATACTGTGATACTTTTTGCAAAAGGTAGTAGAGTGGTTGAGGAACCCTCTCCACAAGGCACACTCCCAGTCCCAGTAAGAGTATGGTGGTATTTATTAATTAGACCGTGGTAATATGTGATCATTGTGTAGCCTTATTATTAGATGATGGATACGGGACGTAGCTGCAGGTTCATAGACCCTGTTGCAAAAGCTCACTTTGCCCCTTCATTTATTCTCCTATAGATAAACTATCTCAGATAGATAAGTCTTTTTGCTCATGGGAAGTTAAACTACAACCAGAGAAGTCCGCCCGGGGCCCATGGTACAGTCAAAGTATACTAAAATAATGCCAGTGTGTACAGAACCGTACAACATATACTAGTATCATATGGTTACCATATACTTACTATCATATACACTGTAAGTAATAAACTATTCAAATATTTTATAATTATTGCATTGAATATCTACTCCTTAAAGGGGTTATCCAGGAAAAAAAAAATATTTATTTTATATATCAACTGGCTCCAGAAAATAAAACAGATTTGTAAAATTACTTCTATTAAAAAATCTTAATCCTTTCAGTACTTATGGGCTGATGAAGTTGAGTTGTTCTTTTCGGTCTGTGCTCTCTGATGACACCTGTCTCGTCTCGGGAACTGTCCAGAGTAGAAGCAAATCCCCATAGCAAACCTCTTCTATTCTGTGCAGTTCCCGAGACAAGCAGAGATGTCAGCAGAGAGCACTGTTGCCAAACAGAAAACAACAACTCAACTTCAGCAGCTGATAATTATTGAAAGGATTAAGATTTTTTAATAGAAGTCATTTACAAATCTGTTTAACTTTCTGGAGCCAGTTGATATATATATTTAAAAAAAAGTTTTTTTTCCTGGAATACCCCTTTAATGTAAGGAAGGTTATGTCTAAACAAACTTGAATGGAGGGAAATTTATTGGAGGCAAAGGGAATTGTAGAGTGTGATAATACATTACTCATGTGATAAGGGATGAATGTGCAGTGCTTAGATATGATCAAAGTACTGCTATAAATTACTGTAATAACATTGTACATATTATACATGAAGGCAAAGTGCAAATCAAACAACAAGCTTCTACCAACAGGAAATTCAGGAAGATAATGAGAATTATTATTATTATTATTTTATAGCACCATTTGTTTCATGTTTTAATAGGTATCTGGGAAAGAAACATATTTAATTAATCCAAAAAAATATAGAAAGAAAGCATAAGGTACTCTTAGTGTATTATTCTATTGGTTCAAACCAAAGCCACTAAACCTCCCAAACATTATAACCTGTCAAATGCGCACTCACCTAATGCATTGTGGTAAGTCAAAGTACAAAACCCTCATGCACTTAATATCTCATAGCAGTGGGACTCCAAGCTCCAGCAACAACATATGTTAGGATCTTCTGGATAGTCGGTTTGGAAAATGCTGCGGCCAGGAAGAATACATTCTTTCCATTTTACTGATCAGTTGTTTCATTTGAGTGCTGTTCTACTTACAGATCCAAGGATGAATGGCAGATATAGTTAAATACATTTTGGTTCTATATACTTAGTTACTGAATAGGGAGAGGGAACCAAACACCAGGCCCTCCTGCCCTGAATGGTCAAAACCAGCACCATAACTAATGGTGCTGATGCTTTATCTCTGGATCTGATATCCCATGATTTTCTTTCTGTGTCTATAGGTTTAACAGAAGAACTGGTGTCCAGTAGAGTCATTGTAGATAATAACACCTCAGAGTTTCTACTCAATGAAACAGCAGAAGTTCAGGTTTTTGTTAAACCAGTAGGAGGTGAGTACCTAGGGCTGTGCCACTTTTGAAGTCCATGGTAAATGTGCTTTAGCTGATGATGGTCCCGTGCTGCTTCTCAGTATAGGCCCACACCATTAGGAGGAAAGGAAAATACTTTGAAAGGTCAACCTTTGTTGAAAAGGCAATAAGTGACCCTCTTGTCCCAAAACTGGGTTTGTGGTGTTGTAAATTCAAACCTATTAGCCAGTTCTGAATGTTCTATATTAGTAATAATTGGATAAAATCTTCTACTACTCTTTTAGGTGATAAATATCATTTACCCCAAAGATAACGATAGAAGTGTTGATCTAATTTCTACTCTAATTTCTAAATAGAGTTAAAAAGTCCATTGTCTTTTGTCAGGTGCAGAGTAATAATGAAGACCTTTTGTGGTTCCAATTCCTCAGATATTTTGATGTTCCAATATGAAGGCACATAACTACCAGATGTATTACTGACCTCAGTAGGAGCTGTATAAATCTATCTCCAGTAGGCTCAACTATGTGGGAGCAAAGAATTATGGGTCTAAGAAATAGAATGATCTTCAATGTTGGAGTTTTGCCTAAACTTAATGGTAGTCCACAAGATAAAGTGCATTATTCAAGAGAGTGTTTTTAACTTTGTCGGCATGAAGTTCAGTCATAAACTAAAACAAAAAATTCAGTTCAGTCATAAACTAGATATTTTAAAGGGGTACTCCACCCCTAGACATCTTATCCCGTTTCCAAAAGATAGGGGATAAGATGTCTGATTGCAGGGGTCCCGCTGATGGGGACCGCCGCGATCTCCGTGCTGCAACCGGCATTCGTTTAGAATGTCGGGTTCAGCGTCGGAGGCTCGTGACGTCACGGTCCCTCAATTCAAGTCATTGAGGGGGTATGGCTGTGACGTCACAAGTCTCTGCCCCTCATTGCCAGTCATCTAGCACAGAGCAAAGTTCACCCCACACCAGATGTCTTGGGTACAGCAGCCAAGATCGCAGGGATCCCCAGCGGCAGGATCCCCGCGATTAGTCATCTTATCCCTTAAGATGTCTAGGGGCGGCGTATCCCTTTAAGGAAATATAATAATGCATTATATACAATTAATTTTTATGTTTTTTTTTTTAACCTTGTACAGAAATGGATGTGAATAGCACTGTTGGATTTGTCTTATACCAGAATGATAATTTATTTCCTTCCAAACATGAAAAGAAATTGAGATTTCGAAAGAAGATAATTTCCGCCAGTATTTCTGGATCGCGTGCCAATGTTGAGTTTAGCTTTAACCAGCAGGTACATCTTTTGATGGCTTATTTTATGGATAGGGGTTACTAATGTTTTCATTTGCTCTCTGTATGAAATGCCCCAGAACTGTGATGCAACATATAGAGAATTTCCAATTCAACCCATGGTCAGCGTGGCCTGATCACAGTTTCAGTACTTGCTATACCTTGCTAATAAAAACAAAACAAAAACGAAGATATTGATATTGTTTTCGGATGATATATTTGGATTTGTATGGGGGGGATATGATTTTTCCCATTAATGTGCCTTTCCTACTTTCTGGATGTGTAAAAGCCAGCGTTAGACTTCTTTTTAACCTCTGCCCCTCTAATTTAAAACTGCGTCATTCCTAAGTCAGCTGTCTCCAAAGTCAGCTGTGAATAGGGTTTTGTTTGACTTAAAGGGGTACTCCACCCCTAGACATCTTATCCCCTATCTAAAGGATAGGGGATAAGATGTCTGATCAGGGGTTTCCGTTGCTGGGACCCCCAAGATCTACCTGCTGCACCCAGCGTTTGTTTAGAGAGTTGGTTGCAGTGCCAGAAGCTCGTGACATCACAGCCGCGACCTGCTTGTGAGATCACGGCCACGCCCCCTCAATGCAAGTCTATGGGAGGGGGTTTAATGGCCATTACGCCCCCTCTCATAGGCTTGCATTGAGGGAGGGTGACCATGACGTCACGAACCTCTGCCCCACATCGCCAGCCATCCGACACGGAGCAAAGTTTGCTCTGTGCACCGGATGTCTGGAGTGCCACAGCCGAGATCACGGAGGGTCCCCAGCAGCGGGACCCCCAGCAGCGGGACCCCCGCAATCATACATCTTATCCCCTATCCTTTGGATGGGGGATAAGATGTCTAGGGGCAAAGTAACCCTTTAATCTTTACAGCCCATTATTGAGTCAGATCCTAGATCCACCAAAGGGTTATCTTGTATTCTGATGGGTCAGTCTAACACAGAATATTGTGTGATGGGTATCACAATTTCCGGGTCTGAGATGGTTGGCACACCAAAAATTACAGTCCAACACAGCAATGTTTGTTTTAAACTATTCCCAGACAGCTTCATTCTTCCACTACAAAGGCACATACACATCCGCAACACTGTGCACATTATACTAAACAAAAGCCTACTTGGCAGAGCCCAATCTAAGCTATACATTACAGATATCTGCTTCTGAGTCTAATATCACGTCTCACCCAGACTTGGAACTCCTCCTCTTGGAGCTAAAAATATTAGTAGGGGTTTCCTGGGAAGTAGAGGCAATGTTCAGTGGTTGCCAATAGTAATAAGGTTGGAATTCCATGGAATATACAGTAACCAGCACCATATTTGCTGTGCTGTACCCAAATATGTCTTTTGTAGGTGGTTTGTGACCATTTTCAGAACAAAAAAATAATAATATGTCAAAGGGTAATATTTATCTGAATAAAAGTTTCTTCTCGATCTATTTTATTATAGTTTGATCCATCATATACTCTGGTTCAATACGCTTGTGTTTTTTGGGACTATGAAACGAGTGAATGGAATACAAGTGGCTGCCAGAAAATTTCTAACCAGATAACATTAAATGAGACCTCCCCCAACTCCATCATATCATTACAATGCACCTGCCATCATACAACTAACTTTGCTGTTTTAATGGTATGTTTTCTTCAATCCTGTGGTGTTCAGACTTTCTCCCACTCCCAGTCATGTTGCCATAGGGGTTCAAATGTAGTGTAGGCTGTTGATTCTACCATGATAATTCTGCTTTTTCATTTTAATTTAATTTTAAAACATGCATAGTTTTGTTAAATTAATCCTTCAGAGTGGTGAAAAATGGATTGTAGTGCTCTCTTTGCTGTTATTGTGCTCTTAAGAGCCCCCTTCATGATACACAGCTATTCCCCATTCTTTCCATTTCATGGAGTAGAACCAGAGCTGGGCTGGTTGCCAGTAGAACAATAATAGGGCTTCTTCCTTTAGTTGCCTGTCCAATCACAGCAAAGCACAGGAACTGCTCCTTTTTCCTATGTCATGACATAGTGCTGATGAGAGTGCACTAAACAGGCTGACACTACTTTACATGACATGGTGGGGGGGATGGGGAAACCGTGAAAGTAACAACAGCAGCAACAACAGAGCAAGGAAGGGGTTTCACAAGCACTAAGCTGCTGCTTTAGACAGGCCTCCAGATTAAAGAAAGGAGGAATTATATACAGGAGACAGGACTGTGTCCATAAAGTTGCAGCACAGCAAGGAAGGGGATAAACTAAACACTGAGGCTAATTTTCTACTTGTTTTTTTGTCCTGCATTTTTTGGTTTGAAAAAAACGCAAGAAAAAACGCCAGTGCAATTTCCTGCGTCTGACGTATTTTCTGGGTTTTTTTCTGGGGTTTTTTCATTTGTGTGGAAATTGCATTTTTGGCCCCTTTGGCAAATTTTTTTTTTTTCTGGTACCCAAAATTTGTTGGGTACAAAAAAACAAAACAAAAAAAAAAGGATGCCGTAGTGAGGGAAAAAATTTATTTAACGAAATTTATATTTTTTATAACGAAATTTTAATCTCTCTCTTTTTTGACATTTTTTTGGTAGTACTATTACTCCCAGCATGGAACACACTGTTCCATGATGGGAGTAGTAGTACCTGTACTAATAGACATATCGCCCGATGTGATCGTCCATTATATAGCAGAGATGTGGAGCGGCTCTATACAGCGCTCGCATCTCTGCTCTGTACTCCGGCCGGCCAGTGATGTGAGTAGAACATCACTCATTCATATTTTCCACCCAGAGTGGGGATTGGCCAGATAGTTGCAGCCAATCACAGCTCTCAAACAGAAATATGAATGATTGATGTTCTATTCATATTACTGGCCGGAGTACATAGCAGAGATGCGAGCGCTGTATAGAGCCGCTCCACATCTCTGCAATAGAAAGGACGATCACAGCAGATGTCAGGAGTAAAATCCACTGTGATCTTTCCTTAACTGCAGGTACTACTACTCCCATCATGGAGCACACTCTGTTCCATGCTGGGAGCTGTAGTACCTGCAGTTAAGGAAAGATCACAGCGGATGTCACTCCTGACATCCGCTGCGATCCTCCTGTATAATGTATAGATGAGGCGGCCGCTCTTCTATGGTCCCCTGCACTGATGTATATATACACCTATTCATATTTCCCACAGAGAGTTGTGATTGGCTGGAACCATCTGGCCAATCACAGCTCTCTGTGGGAAATATGAATAGGTGTATATATACGGCAGTGCAGGGGACCATAGAAGAGCGGCCGGCCACATCTACACATTATACAGGAGGATCGCAACAGACTCGGGTGATCTGTCAATTAGTACAGGTACTACTACTCCTATCAGGGAACAGTGTGTGTGTTCCATGCTGGGAGTAGTAGTACCACCTAAAAAATAAAGAACAAAAAGTTAAAAACACACACACACACTACATTTTTATTGTTGTCGGCTACATTTTTAGTGCCCTGCCCGCCCACATAAATTGATCCCTGATTAAAAATTTTGTTATAAAAAAGATACATTTCGTTAAATACAATTCTTTCCATCACTACTGTATCTTTTTTATAATTTTTTTTACTGGTGCCCTACGAAATTTTATTAAAAAAGGTATCTCCATCACTTTTTTGGATCGCTAGTCCAAAAGAGAATAAAAAACGGCTGAAAAAACGCCAAAGTTAAAACCCACATTGCATTTTTCTTGGCGTTTTTTTACTCCCATAGACTTCTATGGGAGAAAAACGCCACGATTTCAGGGAAAAAAACGCCAGTGGTTCAACATGCTGCAATTTTGTAAAACCGCCAAGGAGCTGAAAACACCAAAAAAGAGTGAAAAAACACCAAAAACATTAAAAAAACGCCAAACTGAAAAATGGCAAGTAGAAAAAGAATTTTGCGATTTCTCATTGATTGACAGCTAAAATCTGGCCGCAGCGTTTTTTGGCCGAAAAAACGCCATGCGGCAGAATTTGCATTTTTCTTGGCGTTTAAAAAAAATTAAATTAAGTAGAAACTTAGCCTGAAACTGCTATTGCTGCTGCTTAGATAAGATGAAAGCCTTGATTTACCTTGCATGGACAGTGCAGATTCTCTGAAGAATGGACATAGCTTGCAGGTACACATTTTTTTTCTCCTTCTCATAGCACATTATAAGCCCCCTAGACTCCACTTCCTGTGTTTCATTGGGATTTGTCTGCTACTAGAGACATGCTGAACCTAACAACAGGCAGTGGGTAGCAGATTGCAGGGAAGGGAGAAATCTGGGCCAAGATTTATCAATCTATCTGAGGACAAAAACTGTCTGGTTTTGCCCATATCAAGCTACCAATCTATATTGCTTTAACTGTTATGGTAGAATTAAACCAAATCTGATTGGTTGCTATGGGAAAAAACAGAAAGGGGCATAGTCGGACAGTTTTTATCCTCACATAAGTGTACCTGTCCCCTTTAAAAAAAAACTTTTCATATGTTGTATAGACAAGTCAAAAGTTTTGATTAGTTAGGGTCTAAATTGTTCAGACCCAGGCCGAACACTAGAATGAGTGGGGAGAGTGGGGAGTGGGGATTGTAAGTGTGTCTCCTCAGCTGACTCTTCTACTAGCTCGTTCTAGCGATTGCTTGGGGTCTGAACACTGAGACTCCGACTGATTGAAAACTTTTGACTTGTCTCTACAACATGTGAAATATTTTTTTAAATTAAAGTGACTGTCCCATTTAGGACTTTATACCTATTTTGCTGGAGTCATTTTTGGTAAATAAAGTGATTTAAAGAGATGTTAGTTGTCATATAGGGAGGGAAGTTATTTAAAATGACCAATTAAATGAGACATATTTTCCAACAAAAGACAGTTCTGATAGTTTTTAGTTAATATTTTAGTTCCATGCAGAATATGGTCACACCAGGAGTTTAACTGCAGTTTAGCCCCCAGTGATATTTTATTACAGCTGCCATATGCTGCAGGTCAGTAAATAAGTATCAATTCTCATTCACCCATCACGTCTTTGAGGGTTTTGTCAGATTTTCTTTGAATTATAGCATGACATTTTTACTTAAACTTCTCTTTTTATTCATAATGGTATTGCACCATGTTCCATTGCAAAGTGTCAACAGTGTTAATAGGTTGTATTATCTTTTGGACTTCCAACCATGCCATATAGTCCCAAAAATGAATGTATTTAGTACTTTTCTACATTATCTGTAATGGTTACTGCATGAAAAGCCAAATATGGCTACAAAAATTTGAATACATGTTTGTATTTTTTACTCTTAGAAATTTAAAGAAAATATCAATTTTGCTTCCTTAAACATTGTGTCAACAATTGGCTGTGCACTTTCTGTGACTGGATTAAGTATAACTGTAATGTTTTTATTCTACGTCAGGTAAGTACTACAAAAACACCAAAAGAATTTACTAACTGTCACGATTCGGCTGGCTGGAGGTGGATCCTCTGTGCCAGAGAGGGATTGGCGTGGACCGTGTTGGTGGACCGGTTCTAAGTTGCTACTGGTATTCACCAGAGCCCGCCGCAAAGCGGGATGGTCTTGCAGCGGCGGTAGCAACCAGGTCGTATCCACCAGCAATGGCTCAACCTCTCTGACTGCTGAAGATAGGCGCGGTACAAGGGAGTAGACAAGAGCAAGGTCGGACGTAGCAGAAGGTCAGGGCAGGCAGCAAGGATCGTAGTCAGGGGCAACGGCAGGAGGTCTGGAACACAGGCTAGGAACACACAAGGAAACGCTTTCACTGGCACAATGGCAACAAGATCCGGCGAGGGAGTGCAGGGGAAGTGAGGTATAAGTAGGGAGTGCACAGGTGAACACACTGATTAAGCCTGCTGCGCCAATCAGTGGCGCAGTGGCCCTTTAAATTGCAGAGACTCGGCGCGCGCGCGCCCTAAGGAGCGGGGCCGCGCGTGCCGGGACAAGACAGACGGGGAACGAGTCAGGTACGGGAGCCGGGATGCGCATCGCGAGCGGGCGCCTCCCGCATCGCGAATCGCATCCCGGCTGAGAGAGATATTGCAGCGCACCCGGTCAGCAGGTCTGACCGGGGCGCTGCAAATGCGAGGATGCTGCGAGCGCTCCGGGGAGGAGCGGGGACCCGGAGCGCTCGGCGTAACAGTACCCCCCCCTTGGGTCTCCCCCTCTTCTTGGAGCCTGAGAACCTGAGGATAAGACTTTTGTCTAGAATGTTGTCCTCAGGTTCCCAGGATCTCTCTTCTGGGCCACAGCCTTCCCAATCCACCAAAAAAAATGTTTTCCTCTGACAGTCTTGGAGGCCAGAATCTCCTTCACGGAGAAGACGTCAGAAGAACCGGAAACAGGAGTGGGAGAAACAAGTTTGGGAGAGAAGCGGTTAATGACGAGTGGTTTAAGGAGAGAGACATGGAAGGCATTGGGAATACGAAGAGAAGGAGGAAGAAGGAGTTTGTAAGAGACAGGGTTAATCTGGCACAAGACTTTGAAAGGGCCAAGATAGCGTGGTCCCAGTTTGTAACTGGGGACACGAAAGCGGACATATTTAGCGGAGAGCCATACCTTGTCTCTGGGAGCAAAAATGGGGGGAGTTCTTCTTTTCTTATCGGCAAATCTTTTCATCCAGGATGAAGCCTGTAAAAGAGAATTTTGGGTCTCTTTCCATATGGTGGAAAGATCACGAGTCACTTCATCCACAGCGGGCAAACCAGAGGGCAAGGGAGTAGGGAGGGGGGTAAGAGGGTGACGGCCGTACACCACGAAAAATGGGGACTTAGCAGAAGATTCGGAGACTCTGAAGTTGTATGAGAATTCGGCCCATGGTAGAAGATCTGCCCAGTCATCCTGGCGGGAGGAAACAAAATGCTGTAAATAGTCACCCAGGACCTGATTAATTCTTTCTACTTGCCCATTGGATTGGGGATGATAAGAAGAAGAGAAGTTTAAGTTGATCTTGAGCTGTTTACAGAGGGCCCTCCAGAATTTAGACACGAATTGGACGCCTCTATCCGAGACGATATGCGTGGGCAAACCGTGAAGGCGAAAAATGTGTACAAAAAATTGCTTTGCCAACTGAGGCGCTGAAGGAAGACCAGGAAGAGGAATAAAATGTGCCATCTTGGAAAATCGATCAACGACCACCCAAACAACTGTGTTGCCACGGGATGAGGGCAAGTCCGTAATAAAGTCCATACCAATCTGTGACAAAGGCTGTTCGGGGACAGGCAGAGGATGAAAGAGGCCAGCAGGCTTCTGGCGAAAGGTCTTATCTCGGGCACAGACAGTACAGGCCCGCACAAAATCAACAACATCAGTCTCCAGAGTCGGCCACCAATAAAAACGAGAGATGAGTTGCAAGGATTTTTTGATGCCCGCATGGCCTGCGAGGTGGGAGGAGTGTCCCCATTTGAGAATCCCGAGACGCTGGCGTGGAGAAACGAAGGTCTACCCTGGAGGAGTTTGCCTGATGGAGGCTGGAGAAGTGGAGATCAGACAGTCAGGAGGAATGATGTGTTGCGGAGAGACCTCTACTTCAGAGGCATCAGAAGAACGAGAGAGGGCATCGGCCCTAATGTTCTTGTCAGCAGGGCGAAAATGAATTTCAAAGTCAAAACGGGCAAAGAATAACGACCACCTGGCCTGGCGAGGGTTCAGTCGTTGGGCATACTGGAGATAGGAGAGATTCTTGTGATCAGTGTATATGATAACTGGAAATTTTGATCCCTCCAGCAGGTGCCTCCATTCCTCAAGCGCCAATTTAATGGCCAGTAGTTCTCGATCCCCGATGGAGTAATTTCTCTCCGCCGGGGAGAAGGTCCTAGAAAAAAAACCACAAGTCACAGCATGCCCGGAAGAATTTTTTTGTAGAAGGACAGCTTCAGCTCCCACTGAGGAGGCATCTACCTCCAATAGGAAGGGTTTAGCTGGGTCAGGTCTGGAGAGCACGGGAGCAGAAGAAAAGGCAGACTTGAGATGTTTAAATGCGTCTTCCGCTTGGGGAGACCAGGACTTAGGATTAGCATTTTCCTTGGTTAAAGCCACGATAGGAGCCACAATAGTGGAAAAGTGTGGAATAAACTGTCTGTAATAATTGGCGAACCCCAAAAAACGTTGGATAGCACGGAGTCCGGAGGGGCGTGGCCAATCTAAGAGGGCAGAGAGTTTATCTGGGTCCATTTGTAGTCCCTGGCCAGAGACCAAGTATCCTAGGAAAGGAAGAGATTGACATTCAAAGAGACATTTCTCCATTTTGGCATAAAGTTGATTGTCCCGAAGTCTCTGAAGAACCATGCGGACATGCTGGCGGTGTTCTTCTAAGTTGGCAGAAAAAATCAGAATATCATCCAGATAAACCACAACACAGGAATATAGGAGATCACAAAAAATTTCATTAACAAAGTCTTGGAAGACGGCAGGGGCGTTGCATAGGCCAAAGGGCATGACCAGATACTCAAAGTGTCCATCTCTGGTGTTAAATGCAGTCTTCCATTCGTCCCCCTCCCTGATGCGGATGAGATTATAAGCACCTCTTAAGTCCAGTTTGGTAAAGATGTGGGCACCTTGTAAGCGATCAAAGAGTTCCGAGATAAGAGGTAAGGGGTAGCGGTTTTTTACCGTGATTTTATTAAGTCCGCGGTAATCAATGCAAGGACGTAGGGAGCCATCTTTTTTGGACACAAAAAAAAATCCAGCTCCGGCAGGAGAGGAGGACTTGCGGATAAACCCCTTTTTTAAATTCTCCTGGATGTACTCTGACATGGCAAGAGTCTCTGGAGCAGACAGAGGATAGATTCTGCCCCGGGGTGGAGTAGTACCCGGGAGGAGGTCAATAGGACAGTCATAAGGCCTGTGAGGAGGTAAAGTCTCAGCTTGCTTTTTGCAAAAAACGTCAGCATAGTCCATATAAGCCTTAGGAAGACCGGATACAGGGGGAACCACAGGGTCACGGCAAGGAGTACTGGGAACCGGTTTAAGACAGTCCTTGTGACAAGAAGTACCCAAGTTCTTGATTTCTCCTGTGGACCAATCAAGGGTTGGGGAATGGCGTTGAAGCCACGGTAATCCAAGAAGAATTTCAGAAGTGCAGTTGGAGAGGACCAGAGGAGAGAGGAGCCGAGGAGAGAAACCGCCTCGTGCGAACAAAGTCCATATCCTGGTGGAGCTCCTGACGCCTTTCGGAAAAACGCATGTCAATGCGGGTGGCAAGATGAATAAGTTCATGCAGGTTAGCAGGAATTTCTCGTGCGGCCAGCTCATCTTTAATGTTGCTGGATAGGCCTTTTTTAAAGGTCGCGCAGAGGGCCTCATTATTCCAGGATAATTCGGAGGCAAGAGTACGGAATTGGATGGCGTACTCGCCAACAGAAGAATTACCCTGGACCAGGTTCAGCAGGGCAATCTCAGCAGAAGAGGCTCGGGCAGGTTCCTCAAAGACACTTCGGATCTCCGTGAAGAAGGAGTGTACAGAGGCAGTGACAGGGTCATTGCGGTCCCAGAGCGGTGTGGCCCATGACAGAGCTTTCCCAGACAGAAGGCTGACTACGAAAGCCACCTTAGACCTTTCAGTAGGAAACTGGTCCGACATCATCTCCAAGTGCAGGGAACATTGCGAAAGAAAACCACGACAAAACTTAGAGTCCCCATCAAATTTATCCGGCAAGGATAATCGTAGGCCGGAAGCGCTGCGGAGGAGGTGCAGGAGCTGGCGGAGGAGATTGTTGCTGGAGCTGTGGTAATAGCTGCTGTAGCATCACGGTCAGTTGAGACAGCTGGTGGCCTTGTTGCGCTATCTGTTGCGACTGCTGGGTGACCACCGTGGTGAGGTCGGCGACAACTGGCAGTGGGACTTCAGCGGGATCCATGGCCGGATCTACTGTCACGATTCGGCTGGCTGGAGTTGGATCCTCTGTGCCAGAGAGGGATTGGCGTGGACCGTGTTGGTGGACCGGTTCTAAGTTGCTACTGGTATTCACCAGAGCCCGCCGCAAAGCGGGATGGTCTTGCAGCGGCGGTAGCAACCAGGTCGTATCCACCAGCAACGGCTCAACCTCTCTGACTGCTGAAGATAGGCGCGGTACAAGGGAGTAGACAAGAGCAAGGTCGGACGTAGCAGAAGGTCAGGGCAGGCAGCAAGGATCGTAGTCAGGGGCAACGGCAGGAGGTCTGGAACACAGGCTAGGAACACACAAGGAAACGCTTTCACTGGCACAATGGCAACAAGATCCGGCGAGGGAGTGCAGGGGAAGTGAGGTATAAGTAGGGAGTGCACAGGTGAACACACTGATTAAGCCTGCTGCGCCAATCAGTGGCGCAGTGGCCCTTTAAATTGCAGAGACCCGGCGCGCGCGCGCCCTAAGGAGCGGGGCCGCGCGCGCCGGGACAAGACAGACGGGGAACGAGTCAGGTACGGGGGCCGGGATGCGCATCGCAAGCGGGCGCCTCCCGCATCGCGAATCGCATCCCGGCTGAGAGAGATATTGCAGCGCACCCGGTCAGCAGGTCTGACCGGGGCGCTGCAAATGCGAGGATGCTGCGAGCGCTCCGGGGAGGTGCGGGGACCCGGAGCGCTCGGCGTAACACTAACTTTTCAATTTAGTGAAATCAGAGAGGACACTTTACACTCATATTCTAGAAATGGATTGCTAGCATTGTTCCTTTATATGACCATTAGCTACACAAAGTCTATATCTTATAGTGTAATACAGTATACAGTGTACTCTGCAACAAAATACTGCATCTCAAATTGGGTGATACAAATATCTGCAGCTCCTTGATCTTTAACATGCTAATTTCATGAAAGATGGGCAGGGAGCAGGGAGATAACTGTCCCTACAACCGTTGTCCCTTTCTATTGCCCATCCACCCTTAACAACGGATCGACAACCACGAGGACGGACCCTATACTGCGCTAAAGTGCTTGGGCATAAGAGTCAAACAAAACACACCAAACTGTAAATGTCAGGAAACAAGTAAGGAACATAACGGGAATACTACAAAGCTACAAACAGATATACCCAGCAGGTTATAGCATACAAACTAACAGTTCAAGAACCAGGATCAAGATAAATGACAGATATGATAATATGAACAAGACTAGATATGAGGATAAGTATACAGCAGACAAAACCAAGAGATGCAGGGGATGAACAGGTTAACTGAATGTCGGAACACTAAACAGGTCAGGAAACCAAGAGCACTGTTTACACTGGACTCTGGACAAGAAACACACTGGACACCCCACTCCAATCATGGAGGGACATCAAAACTAAAGCCAAATAGGCTTCTAGCTAGCGGGCACACTCCACAGTGTGAACAGGATACTAGCCTAGGAGAAAGCAAAATCACGGGTACAGACACAAGGCTAACTAGCTCCTAGATAGATGGATTAGCACAAGACTCAGAACAGGATCCTATCCTAGGAGATCCAGGATCAAACAAGGTCACAACAGGAATGACAAATGCACAGTGTGAATATGGACTAGGCAACACAAAGCATATGCAGAACGAACAATACAAGAATTCTAAAACCCGACTCAAACAACTCAAACAAGGCAAGTTAAAATCTATTTCAAATAACTAGGACATGGAGCCATGGCTAAACTAAACTAAAGACATCAGTGCACACACACAGACATAGCAAAATAATGAAAACTTGGTTTGAGTAACAGGTGTAATTACCAGCCCAGAACAGCACCTGAAGATGCCTTATATATGCTCCCAGTGCTGAATGGCTCTTCCCAAACCAAGAGGAATAAACACAGAAACTGTTCAGACATAAACATAATGCCTGAACAGGACCCAAGGCAGAAAAATGCAAAATACAGATAAATGGACATTACAGCTAAATTTACAAATACCAGACAATGCCAGACAGAAAACACAGAACATAATACAAAGTAAACAGTATCACAGGCAGCAGCACTTAGGTAAATGGATCCTTTAAAGGGGTACTCCGCCCCTAGACATCTTATCCCCTATACAAAGGATAGGGGATAAGATGTCTGACCGCAGGGGTCCCGCCGCTGGGAACTCCTGGGATCTCAGCTGCAGCACCCCGGTGTCATTACTGCACAGAGCAAACTTGCTCTGTGCATAATGACGGGCGATACAGGGGCTGGAGCATCGTGATGCAAGTCTATGGGAGGGAGCATGACAGCCGCCACGTTGACTTGTATTGAGGGGCGGGCAATGATGTCACGAGGAGCGGAGCCATGATAACACAATGCTCTGGCCCCTGTATTGCCCGTCATTCCGCACAGAGCAAGTTTGTGCATAATGCATAACATCACCCAACAGTAGCCCGATCACACTACTTGGACGATCAGGATCAGCTGTAATCTACAGAAAATCCCTGCAGCATGCATTACATTTCCATGAAGCACCACCATGGGAAATGAGGAACAAAATAGTTTCTATTAAAATTAATTTAATACTCATGGAAAGCTTTGTAGCAGCTCTGTACTCTCACTGATAGATAAAAGTCCTGAATGCAGGAATCAAAACTGACTATCCGAAAACAGGTGAGGCATTTTGCCTATATTCCAGTATAGTAAACATATATAATCTCAGATGAATACAATTTATAAAGTTACATTTTAATGCTTAGATTCACTACTTCTATTTTACTATTTTTTACTTCTAGGAAGAAACAGTCAATTTCCTGGATCCTCATAAGTTTCTGCTCATCTTTGCTGGTCTTTTATATAATCTTTATTATTGCAATGGAGGTCTCAAAATACACCATTGAAACTGCAAATCCAAACCAGAATTCTTCAGAAAACATCTTCTTTCCGAATGACCTGGCGGAGGTGTATGATGGAGTGTGTACTAGCTTGGCTGCTCTACAGCATTACTTTCTATTGGCAACATTTGTACTGATGGCATTATTAGGAGTGGAGTTTTATTTCCGCATTATCACTGCCTCTCACTTCTTGCCAGAGCACTTTATGAAGAGTGCACTCATAACAGGATGGGGTAAGAATTTGTATCTCTTACCATGTTCTACATCATGTTTATTTGCAAATATGGACATGTTGGACAGGGTACTGTTATGTATCTGCATAGATGAATCCCATTTCCTTGCATTAGATATATGGAACACACACTCCCCAGAGTGCCCCTGTCATTAAAAAAAAATAAAATTGTTAGAATAAGTGGAGAGAAGTGCATACTTAAAGGGGTACTCCGGTGCTAAGACATCTTATCCCCTATCCAAAGGATAGGGGATAAGATGCCAGATCGCGGGGGTCCCGCCACTGGGGACCCCTGTGATCTTGCATGCAGCGCCCGTTATGTTCGCTCCAGGTCTGATTACTGGCCATCATGGGGGCCGGAGCATCGTGACGTCACAGCCCTGCCCCGTGTGATGTCATGCTCCGCCCCCTCAATGCAAGCCTATGGGATGGGGCGTGACAGCTGTCATGAAGAACATGTCGCCCCCCCCCCCGAAGAAATGCCACCCCACACCATTACTGACCCACCGCCAAACCGGTCATGCTGGAGGAAGGCAGGCAGCAGAACGTTCTCCACGGCGTCTCCAGACTCTGTCACATCTGTCACATGTGCTCAGTGTGAACCTGCTTTCATCTGTGCACAGGGTGCCAGTGGTGAATTTGCCAATCTTGGTGTTCTCTGGCAAATGCCAAACGTCCTGTATGGTGTTGGGCTGTAAGCGCAATGCCCAACTTTGGACGTCGGGCACTCATACCACCCTCATGGAGTCTGTTTCTGACCGTTTGAGTGGACATATGCACATTTGTGGCCTGCTGGAGGTCATTTTGCAGGGCTCTGGCAGTGCTCCTCATGCTGCTCCTTGCACAAAGGAGATAGCGGTCCAGCTGCTAGGTTGTTGCCCTCCTACGGCCTCCTCCACATCTCCTGATGTACTGGCCTGTCTCCTGGTAGCATCCCCATGCTCTGGACACTATGCTGACAGACACAGCAAACCTTCTTGCCCCAGCACACATTGATGTGCCATCCTGGATGAGCTACAGTACCTGAGCCACTTGTGTGGGTTGAAGACTCTGTCTCATGCTACCACTAGAGTGATTAAAACTGACCAAAACATCAGCCAGGAAGCATAGGAACTGAGAAGTGGTCTGTGGTCACCACCTGCAGAACCACTCCTTTATTGGGGGTGTCTTGCTAATTGCCTATAATTTCCACCTGTTGTCTGGAACAGCACAACAGCATGTGACATTGATTGTCAATTAGTGTTGCTACCTGAGTGGACAGTGTGATTTCACAGAAGTTTGATTGACATGGAGGTAGGTACATTGTGGTGTTTAAGTGTTCCCTTTATTTTTTGAGCAGTGTATTTGAGAGCATAGCGTGTTGCAGTATTATACAAGGGGCATAGTGTGTCAGTATTATACAAGGTGCACAGTATGTGGCAATATTATATAATGAACACTATTTGGCAGTACTATACCAGCGGAACAGTGTGTGGCAGTATTATACCAGAGACATAATGTGTTGCAGTATTATACCACAGCCATAGTAAAGTATGTGGCAGTATTATACCAGGTGCACAGTGTGCGGCAGTACTATATTCAGGGACAAAGTGTGTGGCAGTATTATAATACGGGTAAAGTATGTTGCAGTATTATATTTAGGGCACAATGTGTGGCAGTATTATACCAAGGGAAAAGTGTGTGGCAGTTTTATACCAGGGGCAGGCAGTAAGTAGGTCATACAGGAAACAGTAGTTTTATGTCTTCAACATTTCAGTCGCTCATGTTCTAAAACAGGCAGTGCCCTTTTTTTTCATGGCACTGTTGCTGCTATGTAAAAACGGCATTAAGCTATGAGCGCACCACAGAAAATCTCAGTGACGACATTGCGCAGACTGCGTGCGCAGTGATCATCTCCTGGTGCTAGGAATGCGCCGCCTCATAGACGGAATGCATTACGCGTGTAGTCCACAGAAAGTAGGATCATTTTTCTGTGGACAGCAGAATTGAGAGAGAGAGAGAGCAGTACTAAAATATGGTATATTTTTATATATAGAATATAAATTTATACACACACATATTATATATATATATATATATATATATATATAGATAGATAGATAGATAGATAGATAGATAGATATGGGCTGTTTAGGGCTAATATTTGACAGAAGGGCAAATTCACACATTTAGTAAACGACCATGGGGGAGATTTATCAAAACCTGTGCAGAGGAAAAGTTGCTGAGTTGCCCCTAGCAACCAATCAGATCGCTTCTTTTGTTTTTCAGAGGCCTTTTTAAAAATGAAAGAAGCCATCTGATTGGTTGCTATGGGCAACTAGTCAACTTTTCCTCTACACAGGTTTTGATAAATCTGCCCCCATGTTTTTAGTATTGTACCGGACCGTACAGCAGGTTTCTTGCAGGTGAAAGCAGGATGGGAATGGTTGCTTAGTAACATTCTAAGCGTTGGGGCTGGTCAGGTGACTGGGGCAGAAAATGGCAGTTAGGAGGAAGTGAGCACAGAGCGGCAGCAAAGAATGCTGGGAACTGTAGTTTAAAGACAGCGTGCGGGGAAGGGAACAAGTTTGACGGCAGAAAGGTGTATTAGAGCTGCGTACAGGAGATACAAAGGTCACAGTAGAATAATGGATGCAAGGTTAATGTCCTGTGCTGATCTGAGTGTTTTTTTTTTTTTTTTTGTTTTTCTTCCCATTCCTGGATAACCCCTTTTAGTCAGGTATGTGGAAATCCAGCAGCTTTGACCCTATTCCTCCTGAGAATATCCTGTCATTTGCTGTATATTAAACCTGTTGTTGGTTCTCTTTTGACAGTAGCTAATAAATCGTCATTGTAGCTAGAATACTATGTTTATTTTATTGTCTGTGTTCTCAGGACTCCCAGCAATAATTGTCGCCATAACAGTTGCAGCAACATACCCATCACAAAACTACAACCGAAAAGAATTGTAAGTATGATAATAATGCTCAATATTTTATTTCTCCACAATTTCAAACTCTTGATGTCAATGTTATGACTTGTATACTTAATGCTCTTATTCTTTATTAGTCTTTAATCGCTTTCCAAAATAAGACAATTTATGTCAGTGGCAATTCTGTGAGATTAACAGTGCATTTACTTTTATAATGTACTATGGACATGTACTATTCAATATTTGCAGTCAATACATGGCTGAAACCATTGCTAAGTGTCATGTATGGGCAGGGAAAAGGTGAAGTCCTGCACTAGCCCACAACTCCTGTCCCTTTCTATTGCGTATCTGCCCTAACTGATGGATCCACAATCGCCAAGACGGTCCCTGCCTATCTTCGTGCTGGGACGTCAAGTCAAAATAACAAACTACAAAAATACAGGTCAGGAAATTTGTCAGAAATACAAAAGGTAAACACACCCTAACAATACAGAGGGCAAAAGAACTGAGAGAACCAGAGAGATGCCGAATGAAAAGGAAAGGGGTTAATCCAGGGAAGATAGCCAAAGTCAGAATACCAAATAGAAGAATCCAATACAATAAACTAGTTCCAGAAACAATTTATTTTTACAGGCAACCAGAGAATGAACCAGGCAGGCTTAAATACCCAGGCCTAACAGGGTGTGGATGAAAGATACCTGAATGGATAAAGAAACAGCAGAGGGGGCCAGGGCATTTCCACAGCAACTTAATCAGAAAATAAACAGACATTTAGGGAGACACCGCTCTTACACTGTCACGATGCCGGCTGGCAGGTAGCAAGGATCGTAGTCAGGGGCAACGGCAGAAGGTCTGGAACACAGGCTAGGAACACACAAGGAACGCTTTCACTGGCACAATGGCAACAAGATCCGGCAAGGGAGTGCAGGGGAAGTGAGGTGATATAGGGAAGTGCACAGGTGAACACACTAATTGGAACCACTGCGCCAATCAGCGGCGCAGTGGCCCTTTAAATCGCAGAGACCCGGCGCGCCCGCGCCCTAGGGAGCGGGGCCGCGCGCGCCGGGACAGGACAGACGGAGAGCGAGTCAGGTACGGGAGCCGGGGTGCGCATCGCGAGCGGGCGCTACCCGCATCGCGAATCGCACCCCGGCTGGCAGCGGAATCGCAGCGCCCCGGGTCAGAGGATGTGACCGGAGCGCTGCAGCGGGGAGAGTGAAGCGAGCGCTCCGGGGAGGAGCGGGGACCCGGAGCGCTCGGCGTAACAGTACCCCCCCCCTTGGGTCTCCCCCTCTTCTTAGAGCCTGAGAACCTGAGGAGCAGACTTTTGTCTAGGATGTTGTCCTCAGGTTCCCAGGATCTCTCTTCAGGACCACAACCCTCCCAGTCCACTAAAAAAAAAGTTTTCCCTCTGACCTTTTTGGAAGCTAAGATTTCTTTGACAGAGAAGATGTCCGAGGAGCCGGAAACAGGAGTGGGAGGAACAGATTTGGGAGAAAAACGGTTGAGGATGAGTGGTTTGAGAAGAGAGACGTGAAAGGCATTAGGGATACGAAGAGAAGGGGGAAGAAGAAGTTTATAAGAGACAGGATTAATTTGACGCAAAATTTTGAAAGGACCAAGATAGCGTGGTCCCAACTTGTAGCTAGGGACACGGAAGCGGACATATTTAGCGGAGAGCCATACCTTGTCTCCAGGGGAAAAAACGGGAGGAGCTCTTCTTTTCTTATCTGCGAACTTCTTCATGCGTGATGAAGCCTGTAAGAGAGAATTTTGGGTCTCTCTCCATATGATGGAAAGGTCACGAGAAATTTCATCCACAGCGGGCAGACCAGAGGGCAAGGGAGTAGGGAGGGGGGGAAGAGGGTGACGGCCGTACACCACGAAAAATGGGGATTTGGAGGAAGATTCAGAGACCCTAAAGTTATACGAGAATTCGGCCCATGGGAGGAGATCTGCCCAGTCATCCTGGCGGGAGGAAACAAAATGTCGCAAATAATCACCCAAGATCTGGTTAATTCTTTCTACTTGTCCATTGGACTGGGGATGATATGCAGAAGAAAAATTTAATTTGATCTTGAGTTGTTTACAGAGAGCCCTCCAGAATTTAGACACGAATTGGACGCCTCTATCCGAGACAATCTGCGTAGGCAACCCGTGAAGACGAAAAATGTGTACAAAAAATTGTTTAGCCAACTGAGGCGCAGAAGGAAGACCAGGAAGAGGGATGAAATGTGCCATTTTGGAGAATCGATCAACGACCACCCAAATAACAGTGTTGCCACGGGAAGGGGGTAAATCAGTAATAAAATCCATACCAATCAGAGACCAAGGCTGTTCGGGGACAGGCAGAGGATGAAGAAAACCAGCGGGCTTCTGGCGAGGAGTCTTATCCCGGGCACAGATAGTGCAGGCTCGCACAAAGTCCACAACATCCGTCTCCAGAGTCGGCCACCAATAGAAGCGGGAGATGAGTTGCACAGATTTCTTGATGCCAGCATGACCTGCGAGATGGGAGGAGTGACCCCATTTAAGGATTCCGAGGCGTTGGCGTGGAGAAACAAAGGTCTTTCCTGGAGGAGTCTGCCTGATGGAGGCAGGAGAAGTGGAGATCAGGCAGTCAGGTGGAATGATGTGTTGCGGAGAGAGTTCAACTTCTGAGGCATCCGAGGAACGAGAGAGAGCATCGGCCCTAATGTTCTTATCGGCAGGACGAAAGTGAATCTCAAAATTAAATCGGGCAAAGAACAGAGACCACCGGGCCTGGCGAGGATTCAGCCGTTGGGCAGACTGGAGGTAGGAGAGGTTCTTGTGGTCGGTGTAGATAATAACAGGAAAACTTGATCCCTCCAGCAGATGCCTCCATTCCTCAAGTGCTAATTTAATGGCTAGAAGCTCTCGATCCCCGATGGAGTAGTTCCTCTCCGCTGGAGAGAAGGTCCTAGAGAAAAAACCACAAGTGACAGCATGCCCGGAGGAATTTTTTTGTAGAAGAACAGCTCCAGCTCCCACTGAGGAGGCATCAACCTCCAATAGGAAGGGTTTGGAAGGGTCAGGTCTGGAGAGGACGGGAGCCGAAGAAAAGGCAGACTTGAGTCGTTTAAAGGCGTCTTCTGCTTGAGGAGACCAGGACTTGGGATCAGCATTTTTTTTGGTTAAAGCCACGATAGGAGCCACAATGGTAGAAAAATGTGGAATAAATTGCCTGTAATAATTGGCGAACCCCAAAAAGCGTTGGATAGCACGGAGTCCGGAGGGGCGTGGCCAATCTAAGACGGCAGAGAGTTTGTCTGGATCCATCTGTAGTCCCTGGCCAGAGACCAAATATCCTAGAAAAGGAAGAGATTGGCATTCAAACAGACATTTCTCAATTTTGGCATAGAGTTGATTGTCACGAAGTCTCTGAAGAACCATACGGACATGCTGGCGGTGTTCTTCTAGATTGGCAGAAAAAATTAGGATATCGTCCAGATATACAACAACACAGGAGTATAGCAGATCACGAAAAATTTCATTGACAAAGTCTTGGAAGACGGCAGGGGCGTTGCACAGGCCAAAGGGCATGACCAGATACTCAAAGTGTCCATCTCTGGTGTTAAATGCCGTTTTCCACTCATCCCCCTCTCTGATGCGGATGAGGTTATAGGCGCCTCTTAAGTCCAATTTAGTAAAGATGTGAGCACCTTGGAGGCGATCAAAGAGTTCAGAGATGAGGGGTAAGGGGTAGCGGTTCTTAACCGTGATTTTATTAAGACCGCGGTAGTCAATGCAAGGACGTAGGGAGCCATCTTTTTTGGACACAAAGAAAAATCCGGCTCCGGCAGGAGAGGAGGATTTACGGATAAAGCCCTTTTTTAGATTCTCCTGGACGTATTCAGACATGGCAAGAGTCTCTGGGGCAGAGAGAGGATAAATTCTGCCCCGGGGTGGAGTAGTGCCCGGGAGGAGGTCGATAGGACAATCATAAGGCCTGTGAGGAGGTAGAGTCTCAGCTTGTTTTTTGCAGAAAACATCCGCGAAGTCCATATAGGCCTTAGGAAGGCCGGTTACTGAAGGAACCACAGAGTTACGGCAAGGGTTACTGGGAACCGGTTTTAGACAGTTCTTGGAACAAGAGGACCCCCAACTCTTGATCTCCCCAGTGGACCAATCCAGGGTTGGGGAATGAAGTTGAAGCCAGGGAAGTCCAAGGAGAATTTCCGAGGTGCAATTGGGGAGGACCAAAAGTTCAATCCTCTCGTGATGAGATCCGATGCTCATAAGAAGGGGCTCCGTGCGGAAACGTATGGTACAGTCCAATCTTTCATTATTTACACAATTGATGTAGAGGGGTCTGGCGAGACTGGTCACCGGGATGTTGAACCTGTTGACGAGGGAGGCCAAAATAAAATTTCCTGCAGATCCAGAGTCCAAAAAGGCCACGGTAGAGAAGGAGAAGGCAGAGGCAGACATCCGCACAGGCACAGTAAGACGTGGAGAAGCAGAGTAGACATCAAGGATTGTCTCACCTTTGTGCGGAGTCAGCGTACGTCTTTCCAGGCGGGGAGGACGGATAGGACAATCCCTCAGGAAGTGTTCGGTACTAGCACAGTACAGGCAGAGGTTCTCCATACGGCGTCGTGTCCTCTCTTGGGGTGTCAGGCGAGACCGGTCGACCTGCATAGCCTCCACGGCGGGAGGCACAGGAACAGATTGCAGGGGACCAGAGGAGAGAGGAGCCGAGGAGAAGAAACGCCTCGTGCGAACAGAGTCCATATCTTGGCGGAGTTCCTGACGCCTTTCGGAAAAACGCATGTCAATGCGAGTGGCTAGGTGAATAAGTTCATGTAGATTAGCAGGAATTTCTCGTGCGGCCAGAACATCTTTAATGTTGCTGGATAGGCCTTTTTTGAAGGTCGCGCAGAGGGCCTCATTATTCCAGGACAATTCTGAAGCAAGAGTACGGAATTGTACGGCATACTCGCCAACGGAAGAATTACCCTGGACCAGGTTCAACAGGGCAGTCTCAGCAGAAGAGGCTCGGGCAGGTTCCTCAAAGACACTTCGGATTTCCGAGAAGAAGGAGTGTACAGAGGCAGTGACGGGGTCATTGCGGTCCCAGAGCGGTGTGGCCCATGACAGGGCTTTTCCAGACAGAAGGCTGACTACGAAAGCCACCTTAGACCTTTCAGTGGGAAACAGGTCCGACATCATCTCCAGATGCAGGGAACATTGGGAAAGAAAGCCACGGCAAAACTTAGAGTCCCCATCAAATTTATCCGGCAAGGATAGGCGTAGCCCAGGAGCGGCCACTCGCTGCGGAGGAGGTGCAGGAGCTGGCGGAGGAGATGACTGCTGAAGCTGTGGTAGTAACTGTTGTAGCATAACGGTCAGTTGAGACAGCTGTTGGCCTTGTTGCGCTATCTGTTGTGACTGCTGGGCGACCACCGTGGTGAGGTCAGCGACAACTGGCAGAGGAACTTCAGCGGGATCCATGGCCGGATCTACTGTCACGATGCCGGCTGGCAGGTAGCAAGGATCGTAGTCAGGGGCAACGGCAGAAGGTCTGGAACACAGGCTAGGAACACACAAGGAACGCTTTCACTGGCACAATGGCAACAAGATCCGGCAAGGGAGTGCAGGGGAAGTGAGGTGATATAGGGAAGTGCACAGGTGAACACACTAATTGGAACCACTGCGCCAATCAGCGGCGCAGTGGCCCTTTAAATCGCAGAGACCCGGCGCGCGCGCGCCCTAGGGAGCGGGGCCGCGCGCGCCGGGACAGGACAGACGGAGAGCGAGTCAGGTACGGGAGCCGGGGTGCGCATCGCGAGCGGGCGCTACCCGCATCGCGAATCGCACCCCGGCTGGCAGCGGAATCGCAGCGCCCCGGGTCAGAGGATGTGACCGGAGCGCTGCAGCGGGGAGAGTGAAGCGAGCGCTCCGGGGAGGAGCGGGGACCCGGAGCGCTCGGCGTAACATACACTAAGCTGATCTAAAAAGCTGTGTTTAGTTGTGCCACTATAATATTTTTTTTTTTTTGGGGGGGGGGGGGGGGGAATAATTGGGCATGCTGAATTTCAATGTCTGAGAACTTTCCCAGGGGTGCAGCAGCTATATCCCCTATGAAGAAGATGGGAAGAATAGCAGTTAACCAAAAGAACTTTTAGGTGAAAGCTATTGAAGGCCGAATTTAAAGGGAATGTATTACCTAGATTTTTTTTTTCCTGATTTAAGCCAGATACTGAAACATGTGCTTTTTGTAACGCTTCTATTTTTTTATTGTAATTTTTTTTTTGTACACAAGGCCGCCATCTTGTCTGAGCTGTATTTTGACAGCATTTAGTAATGTGCTTTACAGCAGACCCTATGGTCTGCTGTAAATCATGTAAAGGGGACCTGTCCCTTTACATGAATTGGAGCAAAGTACGGTTTGAAGAAAAAGGAGAACCCTCTTCGTCGGCACTGCTCGAAGAGGGTTCTCCTTTTTCTTCAAACCGTACTTTGCTCCAAGACTTCTGCCGATCCCTGCGAGGACATCGGCCGCAACCCGCAGGCTGCAGCTCCGGACTATCGCTCACTACCCCAACACGGAGGGGTTACATGCATGAACCCAAGGTTCACGTAAGGTGAGCATATTACCTAATCTTTCGCTTTAACAAATATCATCGGAATTACACGAGGCGCCGTCCTCCCTTTTTTTGATTTTCTATTCTTTACATGAATTGGAAGCATTACTGGGCATTCTCTGCAACCTTTTCAAAGGTCATTCTACAGGAGAAGGTTGATGTGTAAGCAACAGCTATTGTGTGCACCTCTGTTATCTATATAATGGTGCCACCTTACTGATGCCAAGAATACAAGCATTTAGAAAATGAGACAAGTCAGGGAAGCCATAGGTTTCACTGTGCTGTAAATGTTAGCTGATCCTGGCATGATTCTTGTTTGACTACTTGTTTTAGTTATTTATCATAGTTTTAAACACAATTTCTTCTATTCCACCTGTTAACAGCTGTTGGCTTCTTGCCGAAAATAAGACAAAGCAATTTGATATTTCCAAGCCGATGGTATGGTCTTTTCTCCTTCCCGTTGGTCTGATCCTTATAGCAAATATTTGCATTGTGATAGCAGTTATGCTCACGATTTGGAAGAAAAATCCAGAACTTAAGAGGTAACTGGTTTATCTAGGGGACCCATAGGGCAAGTTCCAAGTATGTTCAATTATTTTACTAAGACAATTTTGACTTATAGAAGACCACTACAGCAAGCAGGACAATGTACCCAATGTTAGGGGGGGGGGGAGAATTAAGGCCCCGACATAAATTTAAAAAAATACAAACTCCTTGATTTAGGCATAACCAGAAGACTATCTAATGAGTATGGGCACTTTCGACTTTCCTCCGACCAATAATGTCTGGTGAAAGAAAATTCAGGCATGTTGGGTTTCAACTTACTTTATACTAACAATTGGCCAACAGCCATTGAATGTGTATGGCCACCTTAAAGCATACCTGTCATATCAGGTGGGTGTGTATATGTGGGTGTCATTATATAACTTCTATGATATTTTTTAGCAGATTTCTGCTTTGCAGGTTTCATCTATAATTTGCAGTTCTCCCAGAGCAGGTGGGCAGAGCTCCCCCTCCATAGACTTGCATTGCTTGCCTTGCAGACACAGGACAAAGTTGAGCAGATTTTGAGATGTGCTTTTAACAAACTGAAGTGGGGGGGGGGGGGGGCTAGTTTGATAACAGGATGAAGAAGCATTTTTGTGTAATAAGATATCTAACAAAGTTTCTTATATTTTCTTGTACTATTGATCTATGCAAAGTTTGTCCCTATTTATACACAGAATGATAAAGGAACGTCCTTTTGCCTTAAAGGGGTTCTCCAGTGCTTAGACATCTTATCCCCTATCCAAAGGATAGGGGATAAGATGCCTGATCGCGGGGGTCCCGCCGCTGGAGACCCCCGGGATCTTGCACGCGGCATCCCGTTTGTAATCAGTCCCCCGGAGCGTGTTCGTTCCGGGTCTGATTACTGACGACCACAAGGCCGGCGGCGTGTGACGTCACGCCTCCACCCCCGTGTGACGTCACGCTCTGCCCCTCAATGTAAGCCTACGGGAGGGGGCGTCATAGCTGCCACTGTACTGCATGGTTTAACTCTTTCTTACTACAGGGTAATATGCCAATGTATTCTGATACAGCTGCATATTTCATAGCCTTCATTTGGAATTGTATATAGGTAATTCCTCCCACTGCCAGTGCAGGGCAATAGCAAAGTGTGAATCTAGCTACAATCCTGTCATGATCGCCGATCTTTATTAGCTATTTAATTTAGATTAATCCTTTTTAATGCCTTTTTGTGTTTTATACCTAGCACAAGAAAAATGTCATTTTTAAAGAAGACATTAGCCACATTCTCAGTTGTGTCTCTCCTGGGAGTCACCTGGGTAGTTGGGTATTTGATGCTCATAGAGACTGACGACAATGCCCATTTAATATTCAGCTTCATATTTTGCATCTGCTGTTCAACACAGGTAAGTGACTGTCACTTCTAAGGACTCTAGATTTTATAGTACTAGTAGACAGACTGTATATAGCTAGGCTGTGCTACTACTTACTTATTGACGAGACTCTAACTGCCCCACAATCCTAGGAATAAAGTAGCAGAGGACTAGTATTTCTCTTTTTAAAGACACTCACTGTCGAGTGAGTTGCCAGGACTAATCTGCAATGGGCCAATGGGATCTTTGTTATTTTGTCCTTGTAATTGGGGGGTTGGGCTTTTATTGACCATAATTTTATGGCATATTACAGTAATGGGAATACTTCATAAACAACAAACTCACATACATGAGGATGGACAGTTTAAAAAAAACCATTAAACTAAAATGTAAACACATACTTCACTATTGTTGATATCTCTTTTGTGTTGGTGAACCTTTAATTGTGTATTACAGAAATGTGTTATATAACTCAGGCCATACACTTTAAATATTTGTTAGCCAAACCTACTATTTTCAAAGGAAACAGCTGCCCATCAAATCAATTTGGATCAATTTGGATAATAGATGCCAAGTTAGACTAACATTCCACACAGGTTTTTTCCTAGAGTTTTTGGAGAACTGCAGTTTTTGAGCCAAAGCCAGAAGTGTATTGAAAAGGAATAGAAAATATAAAAGAAGGACTTATACTTCTCCTTCCTGCTGGATCCACTTTTGTCTCTGGCTGAAAAATTGCAGAGGCAGTATCCCCCCCCACCCCCCAAAAAAAAATAAACACTAGAAAAAAATCCTGTTCAGAAACATAGCCATAGAGCAGTGGTTCCAAACCTTTTCTGGTTCTCGGGGAACCCCTACATATAAAGTCGCAAAAAACTAAGCTAAAATCTGTTAAAATTGCTGAAATAAGCAGCACAAACATCTACATCATTAGTAGCATTGCAGCACTTAAAATTAGAAAAAATAAGCTTACTTTTTAACCCCTGAAGGACTGAGCCCTTTTTCACCTTTTTATATATTATACATTAATAACTCTGGGATACTTTTACCGATTATTCTGATTCCAAGATAGTTTTTTCGTGACATAGTTTACTTTAACATAAAGGTAAATTTTTGTTGTGACTTGCATCCTTTATTGGTGAAAAATACCAAAATTTCATGAAAATTTTGAAAAAAATTTGCATTTTTCTAACTCTTAAACTCTCTGCTTGTAAGGAAAATGCATATTGCAAATAAATTATATATTGATTCACATATACATTATGTCTACTTTATGTTAACATCATAAAATTAACATGTTTTTACTTTTGGAAGACATTAGAGGGCTTCAAAGTTCAGCAGCAATTTTCCAATTTTTTCACGAAAATTTCAAAATCGGAATTTTTCAGGGACCAGTTCAGTTTTGAAGTGGATTTGTGGGTTTTCATGTTAGAAATTAGGGATCGACCGATATCGTTTTTTTTAGGGCCGATACAGATATTCTGTGGAGATAAGGGCTGATAACTTATACCGATATTCCGGTATAAGTTAACGGCTATTCCCCCCCCCCCCCCCCCGGCGACACCGCTGCATATCATTGATTTAAAGCGGTCGCTTAAAATCAATGAACTGCAGCGGATTTTGTGGTGCCAGAGACCACCGCCGCCACCCGCTTCTCTCCCCCTGCCTGTCCTGAGTCCTATCACCGCCACCGCACCCCCCCCCCCCGGCACCGCACCGCTCTGGACAGAGACCGGCTGCCCCATTGCCTCCCCCATTCCCGGTTTTATAATAACCTGTTCCTGGGGCCCGGGGTCCGCTCTACTTCTGTCTCCGGCGCCGTCCTCCTGAGCTGTTACTATGCGCAATGACGGTGACGTCGCGTTGAGGACGTCACTCGTCATTGTGCTGCGCAGCGCACAGCGTAACACAGGACGCGCAGGAGCCAGAAATAGAGTGGACAGGTAATTATAAAACCGAGGAGGGAGGCAATGGGGTGCGGCCAGGGCGGTGCGGCGCGGTGGTGGGGTGGGGGGTGCGTTGCGGCACGGTGGTGGGGGGTGCGGTGGTGGGCGTGCGGCGTGGTGCGGTGCGGGGCATTATTGGATTATCGGCAAGGTAATTGCCGATACCGATAACGTCCAAAATCGTGAACATCGGCCGATAACCGATAATCGGTCAATCCCTATTAGAAATAACCCATAAGTTACCCCATTATAAAAACTGTACTCCTTAAAGTATTCTAAATTACCCTTTAGTTTGTTAACCCTTTAGGTGTTTCACAGGAATAGCAGCAAAGTGAAGGTGAAAATTCAAAATCTTAATTTTTTTACACTGGCATGTTCTTGCAGAGCCATTTTTTTTTATTTTTACAAGGGGTAAAAGTAGAGAAATCCCCCCAAAATTTGTAACCCCATTTCTCTCGAGTACGGAAATACCTCATACGTGGATGTGAAGTGCTCAGTGGGTGCACTAGAGGGCTCAGAAGGGAAGGAGCGACAATGGGATTTTGGAGTTGAATTTTGCTGAAATGTTTTTTTGGGGGCATGTCGCATTTTGGAAGCCCCTATGGTGCCAGAACTGCAAAAAAAATAAATAAATAAATAATAATAATACATGGCACACTATTTTGGAAACTGCACTCCTCAAGGAACGTAACAAGGGGTCCAGTGAGCCTTAACACCCCACAGTTAAGTCAGATGTGTAAATAAAAAAAAAATGTTTTCACTAAAATGCATGTCGCATTTAGGAAGCCCCTATGGTGCCAGAACAGCAAAATAATAAATAAATAATAAAAAAAAATACATGGCATACTATTTTGGAAACTACATCCCTCGAGGAATGGATACAGTGAGCCTTAACACCCCACAGGTGTTTGACGACTTTTTCTTAAAGATGGATGTGTAAATGAAAATAATTTTTTTTCCCCTAAAATGCTGTTTTTTCCCCCAAATTTCACATTTTTACAAGGGGTAATAGGAGATAATGCCCCCCCAAAATTTGTAACCCCATTTATTCTGAGTATGGAAATACCACATGTGTGGACATCAAGTGCTCGGCTGGCGCACTACAATGCTCAGAAGAGAAGGAGCGCCATTGGAGAGAGAGAAGAGAGAATTTGTTTGGAATGGAAGTCGGGGGCCATGAGCATTTACAAAGCCCCCCGTGGTGCCAGAACAGTGGACCCCCCACATGTGACCCCATTTTGGAAACTACACCCCTCACCGAATTTAATAAGGGGTGCAGTGAGCTTTTACACCCCACTGGCGTTTAACAGATCTTTGGAACAGTGGGCTGTGCAAATGAAAAATTACATTTTTCATTTTCACGGACCACTGTTCCAAAAATCTGCCAGACACCTGTGGGGTGTAAATTCTCACTGCACCCCTTATTACATTCCATGAGGGGTGGAGTTTCCAAAATGGGGTCACATGTGGGAGGGGGGATCCATTGTTCTGGCACCATGGGGTGTGTAAACACACATGGCCTTCAGTTCCTGCCAAATTTTCTCTCCAAAAGCCCAATGGTGCTCCTTCTCTTCTGAGCATTGTAGTACACCCGCAGAGCACTTTACAGCCACTTATGGGGTATTATTCTTACTCAGAAGAAATGGGGTTGCAAATTTTGTGAGACTTTTTTCCGTATTTTCCCTTGTGAAAATGAAGAATTTTGGGTAACACCAGCATTTTAGTTAAAAAAAATTTTTTTTTCATTTTCCCATCCAACTTTAACAAAAATTCGTCAAACACCTGTGAGGTGTTAAGGCTCACTATACCCCTTGTTATGTTCTGTGAGGGGTGTAGTTTCCAAAATGGGGTCACATGTGGGTATTTATTTTTTTGCGTTTATGTCAGAACCGCTGTAAAATCAGCCACCCCTGTGCAAATCACCAATTCAGGCCTCAAATGTACATGGTGCGCTCTCACTCCTGAGCCTTGTTGTGCGCCCACAGAGCATTTTATGTCTACATATGGGGTATTTCCATACTCAGGAGAAATTGCGTTACAAATTTTGGGTGGTCTTTTTTTCCTTTTACCTCTTGTGAAAATAAAAAGTATGGGGCAACACCAGCATGTTAGTGTAATTTTTTTCATTTTTTAACACTAACAGGCTGGTGTAGACCCCAACAGGCTGGTGTAGATACCACTTTTCATAAGGGGTAAAAGTAGAAAAAGCCCCCCAAAATGTGTAATACAATTTCTCCCAAGTAAGGAAATACCCCATATGTGGCCCTAAACTGTTTCCTTGAAATACAACAGGGCTCTGAAGTGAGATAGCACTATGCGCATTTGAGGACCAAATTAGGGGTTGAATAGGGGTGGACATAGTGGTATTTTCCGCCAGTGATTCCCAAACAGGGTGCCTCCAGCTGTTGCTAAACTCCCAGCATGCTTGGACAGTCAGTGGCTGTCTGGAAATTCTGGGAGTTGTTGTTTTGCAACAGCTGGAGGCTCCATTTTGGAAACACTGCCATACGATACGTTTTCCATTTTTATTGGGGGGGGGGGACACAGTGTAAGGGGTGTATATTTAGTGTTTTACCCTTTATTTTGTGTTAGTGTAGTGGAGTGTTTTTAGGGTACATTCGCACGGTCGGGTGTTTACGGTGAGTTTCCCGCTTGGAGTTTGAGCTGCGGTGGAAAACTTGCCGCAGCTCAAACTTGAAGCAGAAAACTCACTGTAAACCCGCCTGTGTGAATGTACCCTGTACATTCACATGGGGGGGGGGGGGACAAATCTCCAGCTGTTGCAAAACTACAACTCCCAGCGTGCAGACAGACCGTGCATGATGGGAGTTGTAGTTTTGCAACAGCTGGAATCAAACTGGTTGGAAAACCTTCAGTTAGGTTCTGTTACTTAACTCAGTATTTTCCAACCAGTGTGCCTCCAGCTGTTGCAAAACTACAACTCCCAGCATGTACTGATCGCCAAAGGGCATGCTGGGAGATTTAGTTATACAACAGCTGGAGGCATGCAACTACAACTCCCAGCATGGCGAGACAGCAGTTTGCTGTTTGGGCATGCTGGGAGTTGTAGTTTTGCAAGATCTGAAGGGCCACAGTTTTGAGACCACCGCACAGTGATCTCCAAACTGTGGCCCTCAAGATGTTGCAAAACTACAAATCCCAGCATGCCCAGACAGCAAACTGCTGTGTGGGCATGTTGGGAGTTGTCATTTTGCAAGATCTAGAGGGCCACAGTTTAGAGACCACTGCACAGTGATCTCCAAACTGTAGCCCTCCAGCTGTTGCAAAACTACAAATCCCAGCATGCTCAAACAGCAAACAGCTGTCGGGCATGCTGGGAGTTGTAATTTTGCAACATCTGGAGGGCTACAGATTAGAGACCACTGTATAGTGGTCTCCAAACTGTAGCCCTCCAGATGTTGCTAGGCAACTCACCGGCTTCTGTAGTCTGTAGCGCGCTGCATCAGGGAGCCAGCCGCATGTCATTGCCGCCCGCCGATCACCGCCGCACATCGTTGCCTCCCCCGCCGCCCATGGTAAGTGGACCTTCGGCGTTGGTCACCATCGGTTCCCCCGTTCTGTCCGGACTACTGTGAGTGGGCAGAACGGGGGAACTGAACTTTAAACCCCCCCTGCCCCCCGATCTGCTATTGGTCGATCGCTTCTGAACGACCAATAGCAGGGATAGGAGGGGTGGCACCGGAGACCCATATGACCCGGGATTGCTGCAGATTCAATTCAGACCGGAAATTCGCGGCAATCGCCGACATGGGGGGGTCTCAGGCCCCCCCCCCCCCCCCCCCCGGGCGATGTGCCGGGATGCCTGCTGAATGATTTCAGCAGGCATCCCCGTTCGGTTCCCAACCAGCTAGCGGCGGGTTCCAAAATTCCCACGGGCATACCCATACGCCCTGAGTCCTTAAGGACTCGGAAATGGGGCGTATGGATACGCCCTGCATCCTTAAGGGGTTTACTGTCACATCTGGTCCGAATATCTGCCAAAGACTTTCATTTCTTTCTCATTCTTCATAGCGCAGACTGTTTCTTGGTTGGTAAGGATGTCAGTCACGAGAAAGATATGATATTCTTGACAGATATCACCTGAAATTCATTGTATTTTCAAAAGGAAAAAAAAAGGCTTACCTGGTTAGTGTGAAACCTGGGCTTGCTTCTCCTAATTTTGGACAAGCACACTCTCATCTCTTCAACTGAGCAGGCGGTTCCTCTGCTTACTCTTAACGGGGTACTCCGCTGCTCAGCGTTTGGAACAAACAGTTCCGAACGCTGGAGCCGGCGCCGGGAGCTTGTGATGTCATAGCCCCGCCCCTCATGATATCACGCCCTGCCCCGCCCCCTCAATGCAAGTCTATAGACTTGCATTGAGGGGGCGGGGCGTGATGTAATGAGGAGGTGGGTCTATTACATCAGGAGCTCCCAGCTCCGGCTCCAGCGTTCGGAACAGTTTGTTCCAAACGCTTAGCAGCGGAGTATCCCTTTGATGTTTGATAGACATGAGAATGCCTGCTCACACATATACGAGGTAGAGAATTGTACAAGAATGTTTGCAGCTTGTGGGATATTCTGGTTGAATAGAAAGCCAGAAAACCTCTGTATTGACTTCATTAAATTTGATCTTTAGTGTTCTATCACACCTCTTTTTTCTGATCTTCTTCCTAAAGGGTAAACTGTGCACTGGACAAGACTGCCGAGACATAATAAAAAAAAATTCTAAGCGAATACCCCCTTCCCCTCCCCTTATCTAATAAAATAAAAGTCATACAAATAATGTAAAATTTTTATGTGGGTGAAGGTCGGCCACAGCTTTTATTTATAAATAACAAAAATAAATAACTATCAACATGTAAACAATCAACAAGGCACTGATGGCTTCTTGTCATCCTGGGAGGTACTGTCACACTTGCCGATGTACAGGTCTACCCAGGACGACCCGCATCCTCTTCATTTCTCCGCCAGCTGTGACTTACAACGTAACAGAAAAAAAACAGTAAGGGAGGGAGGGACAAAACTCCGGGTCAGCGGGATGAGTGAGGTAAGGAGGAGGCCCTTTTCTATACATACATATATATATATATATATATATATATATATATCTATCAGAGGGGGACTTAAAAGCCCGGGAAGAACCTGAGGCTCTGATAGGACCATACTCCGGTATATACCAACCCTGTTCCAAGGCAGATTATCTACAGTCAGGAAGGGGGCCAGCCCAACACAGGAGGGGGATAGTTAACTCTTTAACTGCTTAGCAGTCAGGGGACAGGCCAGTTAAGCACGGCCTGTCCCTTTAGACTGCCGAGACATAAAAACATGTTTTTTTTAAGCGAATACCCTCTTCCCCTCCTTTTATCTACAAAAATAAAAGTCATACAAATAATTTAACTTTTTTGTGTGTGTGAAAGTCGGCCACAGCTTTAATTTATAAATAACAAAAATAAATAACTATCAACATGTAAACAATCAACAAGGCACTGATGGCTTCTTGTCATCCTGGGAGATACTGTCACACCCGCCGGTGCACAGGTCTACCCAGGATGATCCGCATCCTCTTCATTTCTCCACCACGGAGGACACCAATTAACCCTACACTGGGCTCCGACCCCCACCCAAAAGATACAGGCCATGTTGAATGCCATCCTGCAAACCTGACAGAAAAACATCAAGCCCGATGTCAGTCAGGTGGACCCCATCCGACCAAAGCAAGGCATGGTTATCTCCTTCCAGCTGCACATGCCTCACCACCACGCCCAAACGGAGTCGCACGAATCTAGACATCTGTGCGTTCACCGTCTGGTGCGCTCTCTCTACCCCCTCCATGTCAAGAGCCCCATACCATACAGCCTGGGGAACTATCTCTGACCACATGAGGAGGAGCTCTGAAAAGAAAGCGGGGAATCGCACCAGATCCGCCCGCATCATAGTCAGAAGCTCCGCCAACGGAGTGGAGCAAAGATCATTCCCACCAACGTACAGAGCAAGTAGCACTGGACCACGGGACATCCGACTGATGGACACCGCCTCCGCCAACACCCTAGGGCCACCACACCCCCCTCTGACACCTCTCCAACACACCTCCACACCTTGGAACCACAGATTCCTGCCTCCAGGACGGGTTTAATCACGCTGAGCCGCCCGGAACACATAGGAGTGCCCAAGCACCCACACCACTGGGCGACCACCATCTGCAAAACAAAACTAAATATCAATCAACAAATCTGGGGGTATATACTTGGCATAACAGGCAGATGGCCAGCGCCCCACACGCTGTACAGCCGACTCCAGCAGGCCCGCCCGCACCGCTTCAGTGGCAGCCCCTATCCGAAAAGAATGTGTACCAAAATCACGAGGATCCAGCCCAACTGAGGACAAGCAGCGCCTGAAAACGGACAGAAACTGAAACTGTGTTAGGGGAGAGCCGTCCTCACACACAAGAAAAGAAGAGCCCGCAGGCCAAACTGCCAAAAAAGAAGACACCAAAATGAAAGGACACGCCGACCCCAAAACTGCATGCAACACCAGCCATGAGCCACGGCCCGCCTGATCCGTCTTGGACCGACCAATTCTTAAGCGCACAAAATTAGCGCCGAGGAAAACATCTGCCACCCCCAGTCCGCCGGACTGAAAATGAGAGGGCGGCAGCAATTCACCGATGCGCAACGCACCAAAGAAAGCAAGCACAAAAGCAGCCGAAAATGAAACAGACTCGAAAGGAGTCGCACAAACACGAGTCACACAAACACGTGTCGCATCCACCAGGCGGCCCAGAAGTGGAAAAGAAACCGGGCGGCGAACATCAAGCCCGACCCGCTCCCGGGTCCACTCCATAAGAGTCTGACGTATAGCAAAAGACTTGGTTACGTCAGACCAGCCCAGAAGCTGAAAATAAAAAGTGACCCCCGCCATACAACGTGCAGCAACCGCACCAGAAAAACCCTTAGCCCGCAGGGACAACAGATAGTCCACGGTAACCTCCAGCCGATCCAGCACCACACTCCCAACATTACGATTGCCCACCAGCTCCAGCCACTCAGCCCACGTCTTACCATGAGAAGACCACGTAGCAGGTGCCATGGAGGCCTGGACCAGTGACATCAGGCCATTACCATGAGATCCCACAGACAGTCCGGGCACGGATGCCCCTCTGACTTCGCCTGAGGCCACAGCTGCCGAAAATCCTGCCAAAGAAAACGTGATAAACACGATTCTCCACACCAGGAACATTCTGGGCCCTGAACCACACATTGAGTTCTAAACAACGCAGCACTAAGCGCCGCAGCAATGCGAGTACAGGGGAGGAGCTAGCAGAAAGACCATTGATGACCTGAACAACCCCCATATTGTCAGACCAAAAACACACCCTCTGGTCACGCAAATCCCCACCCCAGAGCTCCACAGCAACCACAATCGGGAACAACTCCAACAAGACAAGATTGCGACAGATACCAGAGGAAGTAATGACAAGATATGGAGCAACCCATCGGAAGGCACGCATCATAAAAATAACCCAGTAAATGGTAACAATCAGGGTGCACAGGCAGAAGGCGAAAAGTAGCCTCAACATCAGACTTGGCCAACAACGCAACCTGTCCCGCTTTCCAAGCCAAATCTACCGCCCTATCAAACAACACGTATTGCACGGAAGAATCCTCCTCCGGAATACCGTCGTTGACAGAAGAACCCACCAGATGAGAAAGGTGATCAGACGGTACTTCCCCGCCTCCTTCTTAGGAACCAACCCCAAGGGAGAAACCCTGAGATTCGCGAAAGGAGGAGACGGGAAAGGGCCCTTCATCTGACCCATGGAAACCTGCCTAGCCAACTTCTGCAAAACCTCCGGATGATCCCTAGCAGACTTCAGGTTATGAGCAAAATGTGGAGAACTGTCAAACAAAAAGGGGATAAAAAACCCAAACGTGAAACCAAAATGCAACTGTAAAGCTGCCTCCTTATCAGGATACCGGTCGAGCCAAGCCATCATGACTACGCTCACCAGGGTCCTTCGGGTCACTGGGGGCTGCAGGCTTTCCCTGCAATTTGGAGGAGGGGCGAGGACACATGACGGCAGCATGAGCGCCCCCGCAAGAGGAGCACTAATGCTTGTATTTGCACAATCCAAAAAAAACGCAGTGGCCCTCGTTAAAGAGTCAACATGCCCCCGGATGGCGCACGGCCACTGAGCATGGCCCGGAAACCTGTCCAGCTGCAGTGGTCCCAGGCTGAAAGGTGGCGCCTTGGGAGACAACATAAGCCGCAGCCAAACATCTGTAACCTTCACACCCCAACCCATATCAGGTTGAAGGGCCAGCCGCCTCCTGAACTCCTCACCATACCGGCACAACGTCATACCGCCGTACTGCCGTGGGACTTATAGGATGAGTAAATCATATCCATATACACAAAAAGTTCAGAACAACGTTCAGGATGCCTCTGGCCCATCACACATCCCAAGGGCCTAAAGGCCTGAAGCCAATTGGACATAGTTCTTGCCACTTTGGGCCTGTGGTCAAAAGACCGCTCGCCCAAAGCCCGGCGCTCTTTGTCAACCGTGTGCTGGCCCACAGAGATCAAAGACCAGATATCCACATACCCATTACTCCATATCTTGTCCTTAACCTCCTCAGACAAATGGGAACCAAGGAGGCTAACACCGCAAAAGAAAGTATCCTTTAATACACAAGCCTTGGGGAGGGAAGGGGCGGGGACAGCATCACGCACTGCCGAACCGGGCGAAGACAGCCGGTCGGCCAGGGCCCTAAGGGCCGGCACCAACTCAGAACCCACACCATCCTTCCAAGCCCCAGAGTAAGAACACTTACCAGGACCAGAAGAAGCAGCAGGAGCAGGAACCACCGCGGGAACAACACCACTGCCCAAAGCTTGGGACGGAAGCGCGTTGGCAACCGCCAGACTTTGAGAACTCGGCCACCACTCGGAATGGCGCTGGGAACCGCGCCGGGAACCATCCTCAGAGGTAGCTGAGGAACTGGAGGATCCAGATGAAGAAGAAGGAGATCTCCAGTGGGAATGCACATTGCCTGAGGAAGTGCCCTTTGTGGACAAGAAACGCGTTGCTGTTGTGCCATTGAATAAACCTTATAAAGTAAACCTACGGATATCGTCACCTGTCTTCTACTGTAGCTGCGCCTGACTAAGATCCATTTTTTTCTGAAACGTTTGCTGTTCTTCTGTAGCAAATGGATTTCTAATCCAGTCATATATCTCTGAAGATAAAGAAGGGAAATAATGTACCGTGTTCTCTGACAAAGTTTTTAAATGGCTGATTCAATTCTATAACTTCTTCAACAGGCTGATTGTCAGTAACAAGTTGATTTAAAAGAGGAAACATCTCAGTACTTCCTGAAGAGAGGTGTCTTTCCCAAATTTTGAGTTTATTCTGAAAAGCCAGAAGTTTGTCTGTGGCGGTGAGCATGTTTTCCTTTGGTCCCTGCATGCTGGTGTTGGTATATACAGCCAGGTATGCCAATTTCTGCACAAATGCGTTATCTTCCAAAAGGCTTTGAAATCTAGCTTTATTGCTGTTCCTAAAGAAGATAAGCAATTCGTTTCTAAGTTCAAAGACTCTTGTCAAATCCACCTTAAATCAGTATGTTGAAGAAGGGTAACATGGTCCTTCTGCATATTTTCACACAACAGTGCAAAGATCCGTGACTGGAGAGGACGTTGCTTGATGAAGTTGACCATGTCCACAATGGCATCAAAAACCTCTGTTACGCCTAGCGCTCCGGGTCCCCGCTCCTCCCCGGAGCGCTCACGGCGTCTTTCTCCCTGCAGCTCCCCGGTCAGTCCCGCTGACCGGGAGCGCTGCACTGTCATGGCCGTTGGGGATGCGATTCGCACAGCGGGACGCGCCCGCTCGCGAGTCGCATCCCAGGTCACTTACCCGTTCCCGTCCCCTGCTGTCATGTGCTGGCGCGCGCGGCTCCGCTCTCTAGGGCGCGCGCGCGCCAGCTCCCTGAGACTTAAAGGGCCAGTGCACCAATGATTGGTGCCTGGCCCAATTAGCTTGATTGGCTTCCATCTGCTCCCTGCCTTTATCTGACCTCCTCCCATGCACTTCCTTGCCGGATCTTGTTGCCTTGTGCCAGTGAAAGCGTTTTGTGTGTCCTAAGCCTGTGTACCAGTACTACTGCTATCCACCCTGACTACGAACCTTGCCGCCTGCCCCCGACCTTCTGCTACGTCTGACCTTGCTTCTGTCTACTCCCTTGTACCGCGCCTATCTTCAGCAGCCAGAGAGGTTGAGCCGTTGCTAGTGGATACGACCTGGTCACTACCGCCGCAGCAAGTCCATCCCGCTTTGCGGCGGGCTCTGGTGAAAACCAGTAGTGACTTAGAACCGGTCCACTAGCACGGTCCACGCCAATCCCTCTCTGGCACAGAGGATCCACCTCCTGCCAGCCGGCATCGTGACAGTAGATCCGGCCATGGATCCCGCTGAAGTTCCTCTGCCTGTTGTCGCCGACCTCCCCACACTGGTCGCCCAGCAAGCCCGACAGATTGCCCAACAAGATCACCAGCTGTCGTACTTGACCACCATGACTCAGCAACTCCAGTCGCAGCTACAGCAGATTCAGTCTCAGCTACAGCAGCAGCAACCATCTCCTCCGCCAGCTCCTGCACCTCTTCCGCAGCGAGTGGCCACTCCTAGCCTCCGCCTGTCCTTGCCGGACAAATTTAATGGGGACTCTAAGTTTTGCCGTGGCTTTCTTTCGCAATGTTCCCTGCATTTGGAGATGATGTCGGATCAGTTTTCTACTGAAAGGTCTAAGGTGGCTTTCGTAGTCAGCCTTCTGTCTGGAAAAGCTCTGTCATGGGCCACACCGCTCTGGGACCGCAATGACCCCGTCACTGCCTCTGTACACTCCTTCTTCTCGGAAATTCGAAGTGTCTTTGAGGAACCTGCCCGAGCCTCTTCTGCTGAGACTGCCCTGTTGAACCTGGTCCAGGGTAATTCTTCCGTTGGCGAGTACGCCATACAATTCCGTACTCTTGCTTCTGAACTTTCCTGGAATAATGAGGCCCTCTGCGCGACCTTTAAAAAAGGCCTATCCAGCAACATTAAAGATGTTCTGGCCGCACGAGATACTCCTACCAACCTGCATGAACTCATTCATCTAGCCACTCGCATTGACATGCGTTTTTCTGAGAGGCATCAAGAGCTCCGCCAGGAAAAAGACTTAGATCTCTGGACACCTCTCCCACAGTCTCCATTGCAATCTGCGCCTAGGCCTCCCGCCGAGGAGGCCATGCAAGTGGATCGGTCTCGCCTGACCCTGGAAGAGAGGAATCGCCGTAAGGAAGAGAATCTTTGTCTGTACTGTGCCAGTACCGAGCATTTCTTGGTGGATTGCCCTATCCGTCCTCCACGCCTGGGAAACATACGCACGCACCCAGCTCACGTGGGTGTGGCGTCTCTTGGCTCTAAGTCTGCTTCTCCACGTCTCACGGTGCCTGTACGGATTTCTTCTTCAGCCAGCTCTTCCCTTTCAGCCGTGGCCTGCCTGGACTCTGGTGCCTCTGGGAATTTTATTCGGGAGTCCTTGGCGAATAAATTCCGCATCCCGGTGACCCGTCTTGTCAAGCCACTCCACATTTCCGCGGTCAACGGAGCCAGGTTGGATTGCACCGTGCGTTTCCGCACGGAGCCCCTCCTAATGTGCATCGGACCTCATCATGAGAAAATTGAGTTTTTGGTCCTCCCCAATTGCACTTCTGAAGTTCTCCTTGGACTACCCTGGCTTTTACACCATTCCCCAACCCTGGACTGGTCCACTGGGGAGATCAAGAGTTGGGGTCCCTCTTGTTCCAAAGACTGCCTTAAACCGGTTCCCAGTACTCCCTGCCGTGACCCTGTGGTTCCTCCTGTATCCGGTCTCCCTAAGGTCGTTAGGGACTCTGCCTGCCACAGAATATGCCTCTCCCCCCCTCCCAGTCCACTCAGGCAAGCCTCGGTGCCTCCTCATGGCCCTCGTCCTGGTGTCACACTGCCCCGTGCCAGGCCTCACCCTCTGCCCTCCCTCCCCATTCCCACTCCTGCTGTACTGCCTGCCATTGAGGAAACCATCCATTCCTTCCCGGTGTCCTCATCCCAGGGGAGGCAGTCACCGGACAAAAAAAAGGGGAGACCTAAGGGGGGGGGTACTGTTACGCCTAGCGCTCCGGGTCCCCGCTCCTCCCCGGAGCGCTCACGGCGTCTTTCTCCCTGCAGCTCCCCGGTCAGTCCCGCTGACCGGGAGCGCTGCACTGTCATGGCCGTTGGGGATGCGATTCGCACAGCGGGACGCGCCCGCTCGCGAGTCGCATCCCAGGTCACTTACCCGTTCCCGTCCCCTGCTGTCATGTGCTGGCGCGCGCGGCTCCGCTCTCTAGGGCGCGCGCGCGCCAGCTCCCTGAGACTTAAAGGGCCAGTGCACCAATGATTGGTGCCTGGCCCAATTAGCTTGATTGGCTTCCATCTGCTCCCTGCCTTTATCTGACCTCCTCCCATGCACTTCCTTGCCGGATCTTGTTGCCTTGTGCCAGTGAAAGCGTTTTGTGTGTCCTAAGCCTGTGTACCAGTACTACTGCTATCCACCCTGACTACGAACCTTGCCGCCTGCCCCCGACCTTCTGCTACGTCTGACCTTGCTTCTGTCTACTCCCTTGTACCGCGCCTATCTTCAGCAGCCAGAGAAGTTGAGCCGTTGCTAGTGGATACGACCTGGTCACTACCGCCGCAGCAAGTCCATCCCGCTTTGCGGCGGGCTCTGGTGAAAACCAGTAGTGACTTAGAACCGGTCCACTAGCACGGTCCACGCCAATCCCTCTCTGGCACAGAGGATCCACCTCCTGCCAGCCGGCATCGTGACAACCTCTTTTAATTCAGGTGGTATTGTTTTAGCAACCAAAACTTCACGTGGAGGATTTTGGGATTTTTTTCTTTGACAAGTGTCACAAAGCCTTTAATGGAGCGAACCATTGAGGGAACACCATCTGTGCAAATTCCAATACAGTTTTTCCAGGATGGATGACAAGATTCTAAATGGGAAGTTAAAACATTGAATATATATATATGCCTCTTGTATCTGTTTGCTGCTTACAGCAGCAGAAGTTTTCTACTATTTCTCCATCTTTACAAAACACACAAAGGCTATCAAATGGCACTTGTTTGTAATGTCAGTTGATTCATCAACTTGAATGGCAAACCTACTGTGCTCCAGCTTTTTGGACATAATCTTTTCAATATCATTTGACATGTCAATGACTCTACTACTAATTGTAATGTCTGAGGAGAAGAGGTCCACCTTCATTTCAGCTTGCTTTCCAAGCATAGTTCTCACAATCAACTTGCAAGCAGCCATTATTAACCTCTTAAGGATGCATGGCATACATGTACGCCCTGCGCTCGGTCACGGTCTATAACGCCTCCGTGATCCCGCGTCATAGCTGGTCGGTCCCGGCGGCTAATGAAAGCTGGGACCTTGGGCTAAAAGCGTGCAGCACCGATCGTTGTGCCGTGTTAACCCTTTAGACGCAGCATTCAAAGTTGATCTTGCGTCTAAAGTAACAAAAATACACTTCAGGCGGCTCAGTCGGGCTGATCGGGACCATCGTGGTGAGATCGTAATGTCCCGATCAGCATAGAACGCGGAGGGTCCGTTACCTGCCTCCGGTGTGTCCGATCGGCGATTGATTGCTCCAAGCATGAAATACAGGCTTGAGCAATGGACCGCCGATAACACTGATCATTGCCATGTTAATGCATGGCAGTGATCTGTGTAGAAGATCAGTGTGTGCATTGTTATAGCCACTATAGGGGGCTATAACATACGAAAAAAAAGTGTGAAATAAAAGTGAATAAAGATCATTTAACCCCTTCCCTAATAAAAGTAGGAATCACCCCCCTTTTCCCATTTAAAAAAAAAACTGTGAAAATAAAAATAAACATAAACATATGTGATATCGCCGCATATGGAAATGTACGAACTATAAAAAATATATTGTTAATTAAATGGCATACGCACAAAAGTAATCCAAAGTCCAAAATAGCGTATTTAAGTCACTTTTTATATCATGAAAAAGTGAATGAAAAGCGATCAAAAAGTTTGATCAATACAAAAGTGGTACTGCTAAAAACTTCAGATAACGGCACTAAAAATTAGCCCTCATACTGCCCCGTATGCGGAAAAATAAAAAAGTTATAGGAGTCAAAAGATGACAATTTTAAACATATTCATTTTCGTGCATGTAGTTATGATTTTTTCCAAAAGTACGACAAAATCAAACCTATATAAGTAGGGTATCATTTTAATCGTATGGACCTACAGAATAAAGGTAAGGTCTAATTTTTACCGAAAAATTTACTGCATAGAAACAGAAGCCCCCAAAATTACAATATGGCATTTTTTCTTCAATTTTGTTGCACAATTAATTTATTTTCCGTTTCGTCATGGATTTTTTGGTAAAATGACTAATGTCACTGCAAAGTAGAATTGGCAGCGCAAAACATAAGCAATAATATGGAATTTTAGTTGCAAAATTGAAAGGGTTATGATTTTTAAAAGGTAAGGAGGAAAAACGAAAGTGCAAAAATTTAAAATCCCTGAGTCCTTAAGGGGTTAAATGCTTTCTGCAATTGTATAACTCTTCACTTTTTTGGCAACTAGCACTGCTACCAAATAACTTGCTTATTGAGCATTTTCACTGACAGTGACTGTTTTCTCAAAGCTCTGACGCTGCCTTTTTTGTGAACCCAAAAGTCTCTCAAAATAAGCAACTGATTTCCCTTACAAATGGCCATGATGTGTCAGAAGGTGTTGTTTCAGTTTTAATAGTACATCGCGGTATTCGCAAGTTTACTGCCACAAACCAAACACATCGGAATGGGACAGTCTACATCACTAGTGGCTACAAATCCCATAGCTAATTCACTTTCACTGTATAATCTTGTTTTTCTTTTCTCACTCATTTCTGTACTTGGTTCTGCATCACATCTTTCTGTACTTGGCCCCGCTTCACATCTTTCTGTGCTTGGTTCTGCATCACATCTTTCTGTACTTGGCCCCGCTTCACATCTTTCTGTGCTTGGCCCTGCTTCACATCTTTCTGTACTTGGCCCTGCTTCACATCTTTCTGTACTTAGCCCTGCTTCGCATACTACTGTACTCGGCCCTGCTTCGCATATTACTGTACTCGGCCCTGCTTCGCATATTGCTGTACTCTGCCCTGTTTCACCTCTTTCTGTACTTGGCCCTGCTTAATGTGTTTCTGCACTTGGCCCTGTTTCATCATCCCTTTTTTCTTCTGTAACCTCCTTTATTTTCAAGTACCTCAACATTTTAGCTAACAGAACTAACTCTGCTGTAACACTCACGTTCCTGAAGACAGGAACTCCGGTGTATGTGGATTCGCTTGACCTGTGTGGCAGATGATTCGGACCATACCAGGGAGCAGAGTCTAAGGTGCCGCTGGTCTTCACCAGAGCCTGCCGCAAAGCAGGATGGGCTTGCAGCTGCAGGCGACACCCAGGTTACTACCCCTGGCACGGCTCGACCACACAGGTGGCTGAGGTGATGCGAGGCACAGGAGGGATGAGGCAACTCGTAGTCTGGATAGCAGTAGGTCAGAGCACGCGGCACAGTAGCGTAGTCAGGACGTAGCAGGAGTAAGGTCAAGTCACAAGAGAAGGAGATCTGGTACCCGGCAAGGCAATACAATGGAACGCTTTCTCTAGGGCACAAGGCAACAAAGATCCGGCAGAGAACTGAAGAGGGTGGGGGGATTTATAAACAAGCCACAGGTGGTTACACTAATGAGCGTACTGGCCCTTTATATCTTAAAACTCCGGTGCGCGCATGCCCCAAGGGACGGGGACACGTGCGCTGGAGCAGAGAGGTGGAGGCAGAGGCAGGAGAAATACCCGGAGAGTGACGCACTGGGGCTCGCATGCGGGCGCGTCCCGCGATGCGAGTCCCAGCCCCGTCTGCAGAAGAAGGTAAGGGGACTATGCGCCCACGGCCAGAAAACTTAACCTCAATTTTTGCCCTTCCACAAGAAGGCCCCTAAATGCATTAATTGTTTCAATGATGAGTCACAAACAGTTAAATCGAGACTGTCATCATATGTGGCCCATCTTTGACACAAGTGATGCAGCTGTGGCCTCCCCACTCCTCCTGATCCTTTGTACAGCAAGTGTAAACATTAAGTAAATGTGGTGTTAGAATTTGTGTCTGTACTTACAAACACTCTTGATCTCTGTTGGCTCCTTCTGGTATCTTCAGTTAAGAAAGTTGTACCTGCAAGAAGGATAAGAGATGACAAGTGAGGTGTGATTGAAATAAAAAAGTCAGGGTTGTCAAAAAAAATTATTTACAGTGTTAGGCTAGGATCACACTACTGAATTCATGCCTGCAATTCCGCTTTGAAATGGCAGGCAGAAATTCTGCTTACTAAAATGTATAGTGTAGTGAATGGGTTTCCGTTCACAAATTCACACTTCAGAATTTGTGAAGCGGAATTTGTGAACGGAAAATCTGCTGTAAAATTTCCGCATGAAGAATGGGGTTGCTCATTCTTCAGGCTGAAATACTCCCGGAACACGTTGCTGTCTGATTCAGTTGGTGCTGGCCGCACTCAGAATCCGTAGTGTGAACCTAGCCTTAGAGTTCACGTAGTTCCATTGCATTTCTTGACATCTCACTTTTTGTGAACAGGTAGCGTAGATGGCCAGGAATTATCAGTCGGTCAGCTTGTGTGCTGTGTTGTCTGTGACAGCAGAGTTGTACCTGCAGGAAGGAAAAGAGATGAGTGAACTCAGGTGTGATGGAAAAGAAAGAAGTCATGAAAGTACTAGTATACATCAAAGAAACACTGATTAACAGATTACAATCTGTTAATCAGTGTTATTGCCATTGCAGCATACTAGGACTTCAATGGCCACTGACAGAAAAACGTTGGACATGTTTTGTAAGTCACACTGACATTTGTACAAACTATTCTTTTCCATCACACCTGAGTTCACTCTTCTCTTCAAATCACACATTTATCAACATATGATGAGGCAGGGCCAAGTACAGAATTTTTTTTTTTTTTTAAATCACACAGTCGCAGAAAGCCTGATTATAGGAAAGCAGAAACAGAAGTAAAAAAAAAGTCCCTTTCCTCTTAGACAATACTATTAGTAGATAAGTACTTGACATGTCAAGTGATATTCAAAACTTAATGTCCAAAAAGCTGCCGAAAATTCGGCTTGCCCTTCAAGTTGATATATCAACAGACAGTACAAGCAAGTGCCATTTGCTGGCCTTTGTGCGTTTTTTCATTGATGTCGAAATAGTCATTGATTTGGTCATTGTCTTTGATGTTGACTGATGCTGCTTTAAGCAGCTACCAAGTCCAACAAGAGTCATATAAATATTAAATATTTTAATTTCATATTTAGAATTTTTAAATCTTTCCTGGAATAGCTGTGTGGGAATTTGCACAGATTGTGCTGCCTCAATGTTTGGCTCCAATTAAAAGCTTTGTCACACTTGTCTCAAAAATAATTTTTTCCAAAAATCACCCACTACTTCCTCCACCGTCAATTTCTTTCCTTTGCTATTAAAATAGTCCGTAAAGTCAACTTGTTAGTGACAAGTCAGGCTGGGTTCACACTACGTTTTCTCCCATACGGGAGCACATACGGCAGGCACATACCTCGCGCTCCCGTATACCTTTCTATGCGCTCCCGTATGTCATTCATTTCAATGAGCCGACTGGAGTGAAACGTTCGGTCCGGTCGGCTCATTTTTGCGCCGTATGCGCTTTTACAACCGGACCTCAAACCGTGGTTGACCACAGTTTTAGGTCCGGTTGTAAAAGCGCATACGGCACAAAAATGAGCCGACCGGACCGAACGTTTCACTCCGGTTGGCTCATTGAAATGAATGACATACGGGAGCGCATACGAAGGCATACGGGAGCGCGAGCTTTTAGCTCCCCCCTGCCATATGCGCTCCCGTATGGGAGAAAACGTAGTGTGAACCCACCCTCAGCCTGTTGAAGAAGTAAATGAATAAGCAGTCCATTTGAAAGCCTTGCCATACAGCCAGACATTTATTTCCCTTCTTTATCTTCAAAGTTTTATGACTTTATTAGAAATTCCTTTGCTGCAGAATTGTCCATTGCACAGTTTACCCTTCTGGGAGAAGAGCAGATAAATTAAGTGAGGCGTGCTAGAACACTAAAGATCACATTTTTAGAAGTCAATACCGTAGTTTTCTGGCTTTCCATTGAAACAGATATATATCCCACAATATATCAATAAGATGTCGACATTCTCGTCCAATTCATTCTCTAACTCGTAAATATGTAAGAAGGCATTCTAATGTCTACCATACACTGCTCAAAAAAAAAGAAGAAAAAAAAAGGGGAACACTTAAACAACACAATGTAACTCCAAGTCAATGACACCCACACAAGTGGCTCAGGTAGTACAGCTCATCCAGGATGGCACATCAATGCGAGGTGTGGCAAGAAGGTTTGCTGTGTCTGTCAGCATGGAGGTGCTACCAGGAGACAGGCCAGTACATCAGGAGATGTGGAGGAGGCAGTAGGAGGACAACAACCCAACAGCAGTACCGCTACCTGAGCCTTTGTGCAAGGAGGAGCACTGCCAGAGCCCTGCAAAATGACCTCCAGCAGGCCACAAATGTGCATGAGTCAGAAACAGTCAGAAACGGTCAGAAACAGACTCCATGAGGGTGGTATGAGGGCCCGACATCCACAGGTGGGGCTTGTGCTCACAGCCCAACACTGTGCAGGATGTTTGGCATTTGCTAGAGAACACCAAGATTGGCAAATTCGCCACTGGTGCCCTGTGCTCTTCACAGATGAAAGCAGGTTCAGACTGAGCACATGTGACAGACGTGACAGAGTCTGGAGACGCCGTGGAGAACATTCTGCTGCCTGCAATATCCTCCAGCATGACTGGTTTAGCGGTGGGTCAGTAATGGTGTGGGGTGGCATTTCTTTGTGGGGCCGCACAGCCCTCCATGTGCCTGCTAAAGGTAGCCTGACTGCCATTAGGTACCGAGATGAGATTCTCAGACCCCTTGTGAGACTATATACTGGTGCGGTTGGCCCTGGGTTATTCCTAATGCAAGACAATGCTAGACCTCATGTGGCTGGAGTTTGTCAGCAGTTCTTGCAAGAGGAAGGCATTGATGCTATGGACTAGCCCGCCCGTTCCCCAGGCCTGAATCTGATTGAGCACACCTGGGACATCATGTCCCGCTCTATCCATCAACACCACGTTGCACCACAGACTGTCCAGGAGTTGGTCGATGCTTTAGTCCAGGTCTGGGAGGACATCCCTCAGGAGACCATCCGCCACCTCATCAGGAGCATGCCCAGGCATTGTAGGAAGGTCATACGGGCACGTGGAGGCCACACACACTACTGAACCTCGTGACTTGTTTTAAGGACATTACATCAAAGTTGGATCAGCCTGTAGTGTAGTTTTCCACTTTGATTTTGAGTGTGACTCCATACCCAGACCTCCATGGGTTGATAAATTTGATTTCCATTGATAATTTTTTTGTGATTTTGTTGTCAGCACTTTCAACTATGTAAAGACGAAAGTATTTCACACGATTAGTTCATTTATTCAGATCTAGGATGTGTTATCTTAGGGTTCCCTTTATGTTTTTGAGCAGTGTACATTAAGAGTAAGCAGAGGAACGTTTTTCTTTAGAAGAAATTAGACTGTGTTTTTCCAAAATCAGGCCCACAATCCACATGGTGTGCAAGGCAAAGCAAGTCTAGGTTTAACACTAACAAGGTTTGACACTAACAGAAAGCATTAGAGGGGGATTCAGCAAGCGTTTGTAAAGGGGAAAGTCTGCAAACTGTTGCCAGCACTGGGTGAGATTGTCATCAGTACCAAAATAATGTCTGTTGCTGTGATGCCCATAGTAAACAATCAGATGGCTTGTTTCATTTTTCAGAGGCTTTGCTATGGGCAACCCAGCAACATTTCCTCTGGACAGATTTTGAAAAATCTCCCTCCACAAAAAAAAATTAATGGGGGAAAAAATACATTCACCTGATCAAATTTTTTTTACCTTCAGCGATTTTTTTGCCCATGCTAAAAAATGTATGACTTTTTGATAGTGCTGTTCACAGTTATTTTTGTAAAACAAGTCAGGGCTGGTATGGATTTGCGCCTCAGTGCAGTTGCGACAAACTGAAAAGCCGCACTTGATAAATTCCTGACCACTGCATATCAGCTGAAATCACAACTTCCAACCTTCTGATTCTAAAGCAAAAGTCGCAATGAAAAGTCTCTAAACAGCATTTGATCGGGGGACATTTATCAAAACCTGTCAAGAGAAAAAGTTGCTGAGTTGCTCATAGCAACCAATCAGATTGCGACTATTTTTTTTAAGTCCTCTGAAAAATGAAAGAAGCAATCTGATTGGTTGCTATGGGCAACTATGCAACCTTTCCTCTGAACAGGTTTGGATCAATATCCCCAAAACTGTGCACTACTAAATCAGGGTAAAAGCAATGATAATTCCCTCCCCCCCCCCCCCCCCCCCTTGGGGGCTTGGGGAGATGAACGAATGGGTTTGAAAGAGACATATCATCTGTCATTGGCTGTCCAGGCATGCTGGGAGTTTGAGTTTTGATACCACTGGATGCATCCTGGCAGGCAAACACTGCATTTCACCCTTACAGGACCGGAGGGTCAGTCCAGCCCTGACCACATGTACCCCATGTCCCCTCTGCACTTCTCATAACCACCGCAATGACCAGTCCAGTCCTGACCACATGTACCCCATGTCCCATCAGCACTTCTCAAAACCACCGCAATGACCAGTCTAGCCCTGACAACATGTACACCATGTCCCCTCCGCACTTCTCATAACCACCGCAATGACCAGTCCAGCCCTGACCACATGTACCCCATGTCCCATCCGCAATTCTCATAACCACCGCAATGACCAGTCCAGCCCTTAACACATGTACCCCATGTCCCCTCCGCGCTTCTCATAACAGTTATGAGAAGTGCAGAGGGGACATGGGGTACATGTGTTCAGGGCTGGACTTGCCTGGCCATTGCAGTGGTTATGACACGACCACCGCAATGGCCAGGCCAGTCCAGAAATGACCATATGTACCACATTTCCCCTCCTCACTCCTCATAGCCGCCACTGTTGTTGTTGTTACTGTGCACAACTGACAGGTCGGTAGTGGAGCTCGGGTCTACTGCGATCCTCCGTGGTGGGAAATCTGCAGCTTCATGGGCGGAATAGCACTGGCGATGTGCGATTCCCACCCTGAGGTAGCCAATGAGCATGGACCAGCGGTAAGGGGGTGGTGGTGGTGGTGGTGGTGGTGGGGGGGGGGGGCGTAGTAGTTGTCAGGAGTGAGAGAGAGAGAAAAAAAAAGCCTGCTGGAGCCCCCGGCCCTTCTGGCAGTGCGCAATGGTAACCCAGGGTACCGGGGAACCCCGTTTGGGAATCACTGCCATAGAGTGACCCACCAGAGGACCTGGGGTTGCCTAGAGGCTTCTTTTACACTGCCATTAGGACACAGCAGTGTGACAGCCGTCGAGGGAGCCGGGGAGAATAGTGGGCGAAAAATTTCTGCATGTGCTGTCTTTTTCTCCTGCTACTCCCGCTACAAAATAACGGCGCCCGATGGACTTCCTTATCGTAAATGGGATCCATAGGGACCAGTTATTTCCCATTGTGCCCCGTCCCGATAACAGCCGTTAAAGTCTGAACAGAAGAGCCTAACGGCCGTTTAAAGACGGGGCACCACGGCAGTGTGAAAGTAGCCTTAGTTTTGTATTTACAATGATAGCAGTTAAACTAAAGGGGTAAAGTTTCTCCTTGAGGAGAGCACCAAATAGACAAGTCGAGACATATAGGCCATTTATACTCCACTGGGAGTATAGGATATGTAAAGTAGCTTTCTGACTCTTTTAAAAGCCTTAATACACAAACGAAGGGTTTAATAGCCAAGAAATTCTACCAAAAGAGGGTAATCCATTTGTAAACTTTCCCTTTTAGAAGAGATTATGGATTAACTATTAGAATTTCCAGTCATGTTTTAAGGCTCTTAAAGAGTTAGACATTGTCTTGCAGGGGTGCTACCTCCAGGAGGTGGCACAACAGAGCAAGCTTGTTTCCTTTCTACTTTACATATCATTTTTCCTTGTGATAACTGTAGAAGATGACACAGGTATAATAAACAATACAAATATAGAACAACCCCACTAAGTCTGGCCAGCTCCCCTGATGGTAAGCTCCTTATGGGATGTCCAACTGCTGGAACTCCCTGTAGTCAGCAGTTATGATCAGGAAAGTTGTCCTTCTCATTCTTCTCTTTTTACAGTAACCATGCACAATGAATGTATTGCATTTAAAGGGGTTCTCCACCATAAGGTGTAGTACGTACCTGGCAGACAGTAATGGACATGCTTAGGAAGGATCTGCGCTTGTCTTGGGGATAAATGGCTATGTCATGAGATTACCATAACACTGTGGCTAGCTTTTTGTGAACTGGTATTTCCTGTTTGACTCTTCTTTGTTTGACTACAAATCCCACAATTCCATTTTCCTCCCTCCCCCACATCAGCCACCCCACCCATTGAAACATAAATGAGCTGCATCCATTCAAAAGACCTGTGGTTTTCAATCAGGGTGCCTACAGCTGTTGCATTAGTTGCAGATTGATCTCTCTCCCACCAAGCGATCCCTCCACCCATAGAAGTAGACAAGCTTCCTGTCATCAGCTGACTAGTGAGTCAGGTCTCGACCGCATTGCAAGCTGGGAAAAAGTGACAACTGTCATTTTGTATGCTGTTAAAAATAAATATTGGGGTGAAAATCACAGAAGAATTGTGAGAAAACCGTCACACACAGGTACAGACACTATATTATGAACTATACTAACTTTACAGCCCCTGTAGCATAGTCAAATAAAAAAAAATCATGGAATACCCCTTTAAATTTCTGTTTTGCTGTTTTGCTCAGGCTTATAAACAAGCATACAGGGAACTTACCATCTTTGACATCTATATTCCTTATAGACAGGTTGTCCTCATGGAACAACACCTGTAATGCTTCATTTTATTGAATAAGTGAGCTACACTTTAAAGTCACCCATTTTACTGAAAGGTCCATAATGCTCTTATTTTATGTTTTTTTTTCCCTAGGGTGTACAAATCTTTGTATTTTATACATTAAGATCTCCAATATTCTTAAAGAAAGTTCTTGTTCTCATTCGCAAGTTTAATTCATGCAAAGTATACCTGCATTCGGAGACATATTGGGTTAACAAGATCCGAGAACAGACAACGAGAAGATACCATGAAAGATTTCGAAACTTGTCAAACTCGACTGCTGATTTATTGTCTGATGACATAAAGACCGAAGAATAAATAATGTTTTTATACTGCAAGTCTCTGAATATTTTATTAATCTTTTGGGTAGGAACACAGGTGCCTTACTTGGCGGCTTATTTGCTGCTGCGTATTTTCCCACCCATTGAAGTCAATGGTTAGCAAAATCAGGTTCGAATTGTGCTACCTATTGGCCAGGTTCACACTACAGAATCCGGAGCCATAGAATTACTGGCCAGAGATCTGAGAGCGCCCAGCACAGACTGGATCAGTTGGTGCTGGAACCGCATGGACATTGCCGTCCACCAGAACGTTTAGCAGGTTCAATGTTCTGGTTGAATCTTTTGCTCGAAATTTTCTGCCAGAAATTCCTACCAGAAAATTCTGCATTGTGAATGGATTCATGGAAAACTCATACACCTGCATTTTACCTTCAGGCAGCGGAATTTCCGACCGAAATTAGGAATTGGAATTCCGGTCGGGAATTCCGTAGTGTGAACCATTGATGTCAATGGGTAGAAAAATATGCAGCAGCAAAATAAGGCATTAGTGATGAGCGGCATTGGCCATATTCAAATTCAAGAAATTTCGCGTATTTGAGGAAGAAAACAGTGAGGGGGGGGGGGCAACTCTACTATTGGTTGCTAGGGATGTTGTTAATAACCTCTGACAAGTGTATTTGCATCATTCTAATTGGCCCACAAGTGAAAAGAAGGAATATGCTACTATGCGAATGTGCGTGTATGCGGAAAAAAAGCGAATATTCGTAATTTCGAAGATATAGCGAATATATTCGCAATATTTGCAAATTTGCGATATTCGCAATAAAAATTTGAAACGCGAATATTCGCACCCAGCACTATAAGGCATGTGTGACCCTAGCGTTAATGTGAATTGTCTCCATGTGCCTGAACCAGTGTTTCCCAAACAGGGTGCCTCCAGCTGTTGCAAAACTACAACTCCCAGCATGCCCGTACAGCCAAAGGCTGTCCGGTTATGCTGGAAGTTTTAGTTTTGCAATAGCTTTTCACTTAAAACGGCACATAGGTCCCAAATGGAGCAACTGGGTGACTCAGTTTGGCCATAGAAATCAAATGGAGTGTATGTTGGATGCACGTTGTATGAGTATTGGTCATTTCAATGACCCGAGCAGACCGTGTACGGCCTAAAGAGTCAATAAAATGAATGCCATCCCTTGCAACCAGTCGGCAACACGTTTTCAGTGGGATGCCGACGAATGTGTCTAAAGAGAGGCAAAAAGCAGTGTGGACCTGCCCTTACTCTATGGGACTACACTGCATAATATTTAGATAAGAAATCATGTACGTGTGAATTTGCAGTCACCCAAAAAAAATCCAACATCCAAACTAGGCTCATATTTTGCACAAATACTTGTGTTGCGATACATGAGACTGCATGACAGCACATCCCATGATATGTCACCATGTACATCCAGCCTGCTGGTCATTGAGAGGATTTCCCAGCTCTGATCTCACACTAGCAGCACCTGTGTTAGCGCCCCCCACAGGTGTATCAGGAAATAAATAGAGGGTTTGTCTGTGTGAGGTGTAGTGTCAGTGAGCACAATGTTTGGGATGTGGTTGAGGGGCTGGATTTTGGCCCTGTTTGGGGGCTTCCTTGCTGCTCTTGAGCAGAATATGTTTTATGAGGAGCCTCTGTTGCTCTGTGGGGAGGAGAGCCTGGAGTACACTCTGCAGCTTTTTGCCACTAATATTTCTACTAGACTGTCAGTTTATGGTGAGTTTATGACCTGTGATGGGTGTCTAGAATTCACAGGAGTTCTGGTCACATTATTTGTGGTACAGCTAGTCATGAGCTTTTGTGCCATCTGAACTGAGGCCACCTCTTTGTAGTGGATGGGGGACCTGTTTTGATCAGTGTGCTAAAAGATTTTTATTTTTTAATTTTATTTTTTTTAACTGAGTGCTGCTGCAACCTTTTGTATAAATTATTTGCTACAGCACTGTGCACCTGTTTATTAGGTAGTTGTGCTGTCCCCACCTGAAAAACCTTCTGGATGTGTGCTATAAAGTGTTAAAACTACAGAAACCTGTAGATCTGACCATACTGATATCTAAAATGATATCTAAAGCTTCTGATGGCTGATGTTTTCAGGCTAGGCTTAAATTGCATTAGTGCCCCTGTTAGCTGTATCCATTGGTACCCTGCTGGGTTCTGATGTATGCTGTAAATGGGAGCAGTGGACCCCATTGATTTCAATGGCCTGAACAGCTACCTAGTGACTCAGTTTGGGGCATAGGTGCTACTTTATAGGGGTACTGTGCCACTAGACACCTGGCACTCTGGAGTTCTAAAAAATGATGTCCAGAATGCTGGCTTTTGATTTCCCCTCCATTCATGTACGGGGGGGGGGGGGTCTTTGGTCCAAAGTCTGTGTGTGGGAGATTTGGGGTGGGGGTGGGGGGGCTGCTCTCAAGCTGTTTTTTTTTTTTTTTTTTTTTTTAAGTAGATTAGAAATATTTTTTTTCTACCATAAGGAATGCAATAGCAAAAATGGCCCATAGATCTTGAATGGAGTTACTGGGTGGCTCCATTTGGGCCATTTGCCTCAATGTGGTCTGCATAGATGCCAAAATAAGCCTGTGGAGTTGTAGGTACTCTACACAGCTGCTAGCTATGAAGATATTCCCCTAGGAAGATTTATAAAAACATGTGCAGAGTTTCCTATAGCAACCACACTGCTGCTTTCATTTTGTGTGTTTTAATCTTCCCAGTCCTGTGTGGTTTGTCTAAAATTGATGCTCAGTCCTCGGTCCAGCTGCATTATGGGTAGATATGCTATGCAAAGGTCTTAACACATTGGGAAGAATTTATTAGATGTACACTCTTTGGGGGAGATTTATCAAAACCCGCCCAGAGGAAAAGTTGCCCATAGCAACCAATCAGCTCACTACTTTCATTTTTAACAAGGCCTCTGCAAAACGAAAGAAGCAATCTGATTGGTTGCTATGGGCAACTTCTCCTCTGCACAGGTTTTGATAAATTTCCCCCTTTTTGTGTATAACTTGGCGTAGACACTTTCCTCTATAAAAGTGGATAGATTATATATTTTTGCCTGACCCCTTCAGACATACGCCTGATTTATGAAAGATCAACACAGTACACCAAAATGACCAAGAAATTGTGTAGAATATCACACACTGACCACACCCAATTGTACTTTTTCAGCTTGTGGGCTATGAAATGCTTGCTCTGTGCATATGCTCATACAGTGTTGTGTGTTTTAGATGCTGATGGAAATGGAACCCCACTTGTCACCAATGAATCCTGCGGTATCTGGATTACTCCTGAATCTGATGGATATGTAGTCATTTATGCACAATATGATGGCTGTTATGTGCAGATGATGGTAAGGTTTAAGAACTCTGATCTTGATGATACATGTGTTAACAGAAATGAACCCAGCCTACACTCAGGATTATGCAGAAAATCCGGCATACTCTGCCTTGAAGAATAACTGCAGAAAACATACAGATCAAAAAAAAAAAATGTCTTTTTAAATGCCAGTTTCCTTTTGACCATTGAAATCTTCAGAATGTTAGTATGTGGTCGTGCAACACATTCGATTATTTAATTTGGAAAAGGTATTTGTAACATGAGTCTGTTTAGGTGTTGGACAAGTGTAAACCACATGTACAGAGACAACTTTGCTATGACTGTTCTGGGGGGGGGGGGGGGGGGTGTATGTTGGGCAGAAACAGGCACCAGACCTCTAAATCTGTGCCAGATTCCCCTGCATAGCTATGTCTCTGTATACAGACTTGGTCGACGTTCATTCATGTTAACTTTTGGGCTTTGTAATTCTATTGTCACTTGCAGGAGAATAACTACACAATGACAATCTTCCTGGAGGTCAACACTACTGGGGAATGGGAGGTGTACCAGAAGGAAGATCTGATGTGCCCAATTTCAGAAGGTTAGAATTCCCTAGCTTTGGAGGCTTAATAACAATGGAACTGGTGTCCAAACAAATGGGTGCCCCATAACTACTGGATTGCGTTGACCAGAACCTCTCATATGATGCACTGTACACTTTAACACAGCTGTGTTTCCATATTTACTTTCTAGCAAAAGATTCTCCATCCCCAACTGAGTGCTCAGCTGTCCCTGTAGGAAGCAGACTTGCATGTGGTAGCCCTCCAGTCTCCCAGGACTCATGTCTCCAGAATGGTTGCTGTTATGACCAGACAGACAGCAGGACACCATGCTTCTATGGAAACAGGGGTACACTCATCTATTGCTCTTCTGCTTTTTGGTTTAAGTTTGTATATGGAATACATTATTATTATTATTTTTATGTGTTGTCCCTTCCCTCTACAGTTACTGCCCAGTGTACCACAGGCATGCTCTCTGTTGCGGTTTCCAGAAGAGTTACTTTGCCATTACTAATCCTATCTTCAGTAAAGTTCCCTGCTTCTAGTGGTACAGCATGCAGACCTGTTAATCAAAATGAGGAGTTTGTTCTCTTCAGTTTTCCTCTGTCAGCCTGTGGGACCACACAAACTGTAAGTGCCCGACTGGAGTGTTGTTTTTTTTTTTTTTTTTAATTTTATTTTTTTTTTGTATTTTTTTTTTTTTATATGGGCCCATTTTTGGGTTTAGAACACATACTAGAAACTACACTATCTATTGGCTTACTACTGCTCAGACTTAATGTAAACTTATTTTTCCACAAAGGTTCTTGGCTCTAATGTGGTTTATGATAATGACTTGGTGGCTGACAAGAGTGTTGTAACTTGGAGAGGATCCTCCATTACCCGGGACAGTACTTTTAGGTAAGACATAATGTGTCAGTTTTGAACACTAAATATCTTAACCTGTTAAGTGTTTCAATGTTACGAACACAGGGTGTACCTGTACGCCCATGGGAACTCCAGTCCCTGGCGATTCCTGGTCAGTCGGGTGCCTAGTGACCCAGAAAAAAGGTGATAGGTGCTGTGTCAGACGGTACCTGTCACCTTATAACAGGAGAGAGGTGGCACCTCACGATTGTCCTGATTCCTCGGTCATTACCCACCAATGAATGGGGACTCCTGCTGTGGGGGTGTCCCTAACGGCACCCGCTCACCCCTATTCCAGAGCAGGTGCTGGGAGTGAGTACCTGCAGTGGGGGTCCCCGGCATCAGTGGCGGGATTGGGGCCCCCAAAGCAGAGACAGCAGCAGGCAGGATCCGGCTGAGCAGCAGAAAGTAAGGCTGGCCTCCGGCTGTTGCATAACTCCCAGCATGCTGGGGGTTGTAGCGATGCAACAGCTGGAGGCACTTTATTTTTTTATTTTTTTTTCTATGAAAGTGTGCCTCCAGCAATTGCATAACTACAACCCCCAGCATGCACAAACTAACAAAGGGCATGTTGGGAGTTCCAGTAGTCTGCCTCCAGCTGTTGCATAACTCCCAGCATGCCCTTCAGCTGGAAGTGCATGCAGAGTTGTAGTTTTGCAACAGCTGAAGGCACATCGGTTGCAAAACAGAGTTAAGTAACACTCAGTGTTTTGCAACCAATGTGCCTCCAGCTGTTTAACTGCAACTCCCAGAATGTATGGTCTGTCAGTGCATGCTGGGAGTTGTAGTTTTGCAACAGCTGAAGGTTTGTGTGACCACCCCCCCCCCCCCCCCACCACCACAAATGTGAATGTACAGGATACATTCACACGGGCGGGGGTTTACAGCAATCTTTCTGCTGGAAGTTTGAGATGCAGAAAACTCACTGTAAACCCCCACCCATATAAATGTACCCTAAAAACAAAACACAAAGACAAGATAAAAATTAAAACACTACATATGCTGTACACATAACCCCTTACACAGCCCCCCCCCCTTCCCAATTTAGGCCTCAAATGCGCATGGCGCTCTTGATTTGGAGCCCTGCCGCATTTAATTTTTTTTTTTTTTTTTTTTTTTTTTTTTTTTGTGCCACATATAAGGTATTTCTGTACTCGGGAGAAATTGCAATACAAATTTTACTGTTTTGGCACCATGGGGGCTTTGTAAATGCACATGGCCCCCAACTTCCAACCAAATTCTCTCTCCAAAAGCTCAATGGCACTCCTTCTCTTCTGAGCATTGTAGTTTGCCCGCAGAGCACTTTACATCCACATATAGGGCATTTCCATGCTCAGGAGAAAAAGCCTCCCAAAATGTTTAACCCCATTTCTGATATTACCACTTGTGAAAATGAAAAATTTGGTAACGCCAGCATTTTCAGTGAAGAGAAATCAAAATTTTCACTTTCATATCCAAATTTTTGCGGAAATTTGTCAACCACCTGTGGGGTGTTAAGGCTCACTGTACCCTTTTGTTACGTTCCTTGAGGGGTGTAGTTTCCAAAATGGTATGCCATGTTGGGGTTTTTTCTGTTCTAGCACCATGGGGTGGGGGGGGGGGGGCTTCAAAAACGCTCTCCAAAATCCCATCATTGCTCCTTCCCTTCTGAGCCCTCTAGTGCACCCACAGAGCACTTTACATCCACGTATGGGTATTGGGTTACACATTTTGGGGGCTATACCCCCTTTGAAAATTCAAAAACTAGGTCTACAAGAACATGCGAATGTAAAAAGATTTTGCATTTTCTCCTTAACTTTGCTGCTATTCCTGTGAAACACCTAAAGGGTTAACACACTTAATGAATGTAATTTTAAATACTTTGAGGGGTGCAGTTTTTATAATGGGGTAATTTATGGGGTATTTCTAATATAAAGACCCCCTCAAATCCACTTCTGAAATAACTATTTTGAAAATTTTGTGAAAAATTGCTGCTGAACTTGGAAGCCCTCTAATGTCTTCCAAAAGTGTAAACGTGCCAATTTTAGGATGCATACATATTGCATATGTGAATCAATATACAACTTATTGGGTAGGTCTGTAGAATGTCACGATAACAATCTTGGAATCAAATTCATAAGTAAAAGCATCCCTGAGTTATTAATGCTTAAAGTGACAGTGGTCAGAATTGCAAAAAATGCTCTGGTCCTTAAGGTGAAAATGGGCTTGGTCCTTAAAGGGTTAAATGTGAGATTGTATATTGGTGCTTCTATTTGTCTAGGAAGCTGTCCCCTAAGGGTGAGTGGTTTAGCTACTGGAGTTGTAAATGGGCCCCAATGCCAGGGGGTCCACAGTTCCCCTTAACATTGAAGTGTAAGCACTATTAGGGCTCGTTCACACAAGTGGGTTTCCTGCTTTCAGAAGGGGGGGGGGGGGGGGGACTCTCCGCGGCTGTTCACAGGAGATATTCGGCTGCAGATTTTCCTTAGCAGAAAATCTGCTGGGGGCACACAGCAGGAAACCCAAAAAATCCGCTCGTGTGAACAACCCAAGGCTGGGACTTCACTAGGCAGCTTCTGAAACAAAACCAGAAGTGTGTTCAGAAGGAATGGGAAATATAAAGGAAGGTTAGAGAAAATGGTAAAAGGGCACTAGTGCACACTTACAACCATAAATCTAAGTGGCATGTAATATTCTGTGATCATTTGAGTTTGTGGACAGTATTTCTAACCATTAAATGGCTTTGCAGGTTTTTATTTATATTTTTTTCATTTCTGTAATATAAACTGGGCACACAATGTTGTAACTAGTGTCACTGTAGTTTGTGGCAGGGGGTCTGAGGCACATAACTCATTGGGTATGCTCCTGATATTTATTATATCTTATTGGGTAATGCTAAAGTGACTTTAAAGGGGTACTCCACTGGAGTTTAACTGGTGCCAGAAAGTTAAACAGCTTTGTAAAGTATATCACAATAAAGAGAAAAGAACAGGAGAGCAACTCTATATAATGGTGGTACCGGTAATGGGGGGGGGGGTCTGCTGCAGTTGACAGGGTCCAGTTACTCCGTAATACCTGCGGGGTGCATGCGACTAGATAAAGTATCAATATGTAATAATAAGAGTGCAGCATTCACTCACCGCAACTGCATCAACGTTCCCAGCTGGAGGGGATCGCGGGTCGGCGACTTCAGGAGCGCTCAGAGGCTACAACCGGTTTTTCACGCGCTTTGTTCACTCTCCACGTGCAGCAGCGCGTGAAACAAACCGGTTGTAGCCTCTGAGCGCTCCTGAAGATGCCGACCCGCGATCCCCTCCAGCCGGGAACGTTGATGCCGTTGTTGCGGTGAGTGAATGCTGCATTCTTTTATTGTTACATAGCTTTGTAAAGTATTTCTATTTTAAAAAATAATTTAAAAAACTTAATTCTTTGAGTACTTATCAGCTGCTGTATGCTCCAAATAAAGTTATTTTCTCTTAAAATTTCCTTTCTGTCTGACCACAGTGCTCTCTGCTGACACTTCTGTCCAGAGTAGGAGCAAATCCCCATAGCAAACCTATCCTGCTCTGACCAGTTCCTGACATGGACAGAGGTGTCAGAGCACTGGTCAGACAAAGGAAATTCTAAAAGAGAACTTCCTGTAGGCAACAGCAGCTAAGTACTGACAGGATTAATAATTTGTAAATGTGTTTTTTTTTTTTTTTTTTTTTTTGTGTGTAATCTACAAATCTAACTTTCTGGCACCAGTTGATTTAAGTGTTTTCCAGTGGAGTACCCCTTTTTTAATAAGAACTTCTTCCATAGACTGCACATCCGCTGTAGTTTTATTTCAAGCGAGTCTGTGCCACTGAGTGTAGAAGTCTTCACACTGCCGCCACCACCACCTGCATCTAGTATGGGACCACTGACCTTGGAAATGAGGATTGCCAAAGGTACAACTTTAATTCCTACCTCTTGTGCATTTCCAAACTACTTCATATGTCAAGCCTGATCACTTTCTGGTTTGTAAACTAGATGCTCAGTACCAACAATACTATGCTGATGAAGATTATCCTATAGTTAAAGTACTGAGGGACCCAGTCTTTGTTGAAGTTCGCATTCTAAACAGAAGAGACCCTGGAGTGACCCTATTGCTGAACCAATGCTGGGCAACCACATCCACAAACTCCCAACAATTACCACAGTGGCCAATCTTGACAGATGGGTAAGACTTTGCAAATAAGTCTCAGTACATCCAGTTGTACAAGCCTTTTAAGAGCCGAGGTACATGCTCTCAATTCACCCAAGTAAGTGCAAAAAAAAATGGTCACTTGTAAGCCCTTCTCCGAAATTGACCCCAATAAACCAAACCCTTTCACCTCTGGGCCAAAAGGCACCTGCAAAGCTCCAGGTATAAAATGTCCCCTTTTGACAAAGCGCTCCCAATGAGAAACTAGGCGTTGGCCAGGTTGCCACCAAGGAACCAATAAAACAGGTTTGGTGACCCTGTCAAAATGGGGATACCTGAACCATGGCAGGGAGGTGGAGAACCTGATAGCCACACACCTCCCCTAGACCGTCAGGAGTGACACCAGAAGGGCTACTGCACCCTGACAATCCTAGTGTACATTAAACCCACAAATGTGAGCAGTAACAAAACTTAATCATGCGCAGTGTGATACTGCCCGGATCTCAAAAAATTCCTCTTCAAAAACGTCCTTATAATCTAGTGGGGGTTTTGAGGGTGCAGTGGGGTCTTCTACTTAAGACCACCGTAGGTGTCTCACCTTTCATACCTTGGTGTGCATCTTGTCAGAGGTGTACGTTTTCTATAAATGATAAAAGTACAGGGTGGGCCATTAATATGGATACACCTTAATAAAATGGGAATGGTTGGTGATATTAACTTCCTGTTTGTGGCACATTAGTATATGTGAGGGGGGGGGGGGGGGATTTTCAAGATGGGTGGTGACAATGTTGGCAATTTTGAATCCAACTTTTGTTTTTTCAATAGGAAGAGGGTCATGTGACGCAAACTTATTGGGAATTTCACAAGAAAAACGATGTGCTTGGTTTTAACGTAAATTTATTCTTTCATGAGTTATTTACAAGTTTCTGATCACTTATAAAATGTGTTCAATGTGCTGCCCATTGTGTTGGATTGTCAATGCAACCCTCTTCTCCCACTCTTCACACACTGATAGCAACACCGCAGGAGAAATGCTAGCACGGGCTTCCAGTATCCGTAGTTTCAGGTGCTGCAGAATGGGCAAAACAAAAATTGGAACAGGACCCTCAGTTTACGCAGAAGATTTTGTTCAGTGATGAGGAAACTTTTATGTGAATGGTGAAGTTAACAAACAAAACCACCACTATTGGTCTGACACTAACCCACATTGGATAGATCCCTCCAAGACTGTTGGAACACAAAAAATTTATGGTATGTTGTGGTGTATGGCTACAAAGATAGTGGGGCCATTCTTCATCAATGGAAACCTCAAGGCCACTGGTTATGTGAAATTGCTACATGTGTTTCCCACTTTATGCACTGAAGCTGGCACGTTCCCTGAGTTTTTCCAGCAAGATGGTGCACCACCACATTATGGGTGTCAGGTCCGAGCATTCCTAGATGAACAGTTTCCTGGAAAGTTGATTGATCGTCGTGGGCCAGTTGGGGCTCCCAAGGTCTCCCGATCTGAACCCCTTAAACTTTTATCTTGGGGTCATCTGAATGCAATTGTCTATGCTGTGAAGATACGAGATGTGCAGCACCTGAAACTACGGATACTGGAAGCCTGTGCTAGCATTTCTCCTGCGGTGTTGCTATCAGTGGGAGAAGAGGGTTGTATTGACAATCCAACACAATGGGCAGCACATTGAACACATATGTGGTTAGAAACTTGTAAGTAACTCATGAAAGAATAAAGTTACGTTAAAACCAAGCACATCGTTTTTCTTGTGACATTCCCAATAAGTTTGTCACATGACCCTCTTCCTATTGAAAAAAGTTGGATTCAAAATGGCCGCCATGGTCACCACCCATCTTGAAAAGTTTCCCCTCTCACATGTACTAATGTGCCACAAACAGGAAGTTAATATCACCAACCATTCCCATTTTATTAAGGTGTATCCATATAAATGGCCAACCCTGTAGATTTGATGGTGCAAACCAATTACTGCAATAATTTAGAACTGGCTTTGGGTACGGGGGAGGGGGGGGGGGGGGTGGTGTTGGTATTTGAATAAGTAAGGATTTTACCCATTATCAATCAGGTGTCCCTTTGATGGTGACAACTACATGACCCAGCCGGTTACCATACAAGATACATCGCTGAGTTTTCCTCTTCACTATAAGCGTTTTATTGTCAGCACCTTCACATTTGTCTCAGGACAGGCTTCATTAACAGGGCTGGTAAGTAACTTAATGGAGTTTACTTTTGTGTAGGGTTTTCCATGTTGCCAACAACTTGCATCTTAACTTGTTACTGTTTGTTCAGGTGTACTTCCACTGCAGTGCGTCTGCATGTGTGCCTTCTCCACAATCCCAGTGTATCCCTACATGCTCAAGACGTAAGAACTTTAGAATTCTAATACAGCAAAACCTTAAAGTAGCATGAGGTGGCAATGTAACCTGTCTTCTCCCCCTTTCTTAGGACGAAGATCTCTTAACAACTTTGAGCCAGTAACTGTTGTATCTGCAGATGGGCCTATTGAGTTCTACATGGATGGAAGCGGGCAGTTATTTGAAGGTAATGTGTGAATACCATGAGGATTTGCTATTTGTCCCAATTTTATTGGGGGGGTATATTGCTACTGTGTGGAGGACTTGTGGTGTCTTAATGTACACTTAAAGGGGTACTCCACCCCTAGACATCTTATCCCCCTATCCAGATCGCTGGGTTCCTGCTGCTGGGGACCCCCGGGATTGCCGCTGCGGCACCTCTCTGTCAATACTGCACAGAGCGAGTTCGCTCTGTGCGTAATGACAGGCGATATAGGGGACGGAGCAGTGTGACATCATGGCCCGCCCCCTTAATACAAGTCTATGGCAGGGGTGTGACGCCCCCTTTCATAGACTCATATTGAGGGGGCGGGCTGTGATGTCACAAGGGGTGGACCGGTGATGTAACAATGCTCCGGCCCCTGTACCGCCCGTCATTACGTGCAGAGCGAACTCACTCTGTGCAGTAATGACAGTGGGGTGCCAAGCAGCGGGACCCCGGCGATCTGACATCTTATCCCCTATCCTTTGGATAGGGGATAAGATGTCTAGGGGCAGAGTACCCCTTTAATCAACATGAACCATAGACTACAAGCCACGTAAAGGAAGGGTGGTAAAGTATTGGATTAAACTTCACTGTGTGTATACATGTAACGGGGCCTATCTTTCTCTTCCAGGATACAAAGAGTTTCCTAGAAACCTTGACTGGATCTGGGCTGTGATGGCTGGCTGTGTATTTGGCATCACTATACTTATTGTCTGGCTGAAAAAAAGTAATGCTTATAACATTAAAGATGTTGTTGTTTAATGAAATGTTGTGTTTTTTTTTAAACTATTAACTCAGTTGACTACTACACATTCCTCTGCTAAAACCTGATCTAAAAAGTGGGTGCAGTGAAATGCAATTAGCCAGATATAGTGGCCCTTATTTACTAAGAGTGGAGTGTAGGTTTTAATTTTGACAAGACAGGAGGGCTTCGCATTATAGTGCATTTCTTTCTTTACTGCAAAACATATAGCAGCAACATTAACCCCTTAACGACGCAGGACGTATATTTACGTCCTGCGCCGGCTCCCGCGATATGAAGCGGGATCGCGCCGCGATCCCGCATCATATCGCGTCGGTCCCGGCGCTAATCAACGGCCGGGACCCGCGGCTAATACCACACATCGCCGATCGCGGCGATGTGCGGTATTAACCCTTTAGAAGCGGTGGTCAAAGCTGACCGCCGCTTCTAAAGTGAAAGTGAAAGTGACCCGGCTGCTCAGTCGGGCTGTTCGGGACCGCCGCGGTGAAATAGCGGCGTCCCGAACAGCTGATCGGACACCGGGAGGGCTCTTACCTGCCTCCCCGGTGTCCGATCGACGAATGACTGCTCCGTGCCTGAGATCCAGGCAGGAGCAGTCAAGCGCCGATAATGCTGATCACAGGCGTGTTAATGCACGCCAGTGATCAGCATTAGAGATCAGTGTGTGCAGTGTTATAGGTCCCTATGGGACCTATAACACTGCAAAAAAAATGTAAAAAAAGTGTTAATAAAGGTCATTTAACCCCTTCCCTAATAAAAGTTTGAATCACCCCCCTTTTCCCATAAAAAAAATAAAACAGTGTAAAAAAAATAAGCTACAGGTAAGCTATAAATTCTGCACGTGGGAAAGCACAGTACATAGAATCATCATGGTCAGACATTGTCTTGTTAGCATGCAGTCATATCAGATGAGGCCTGGCAGAATTGTAGAATACTTTTTGTCTACTTTTTAGCTAAATGACAACTTGACTCACTAGAGCAGGGTTTCCAAAGTGCAGTTCTATATTACTGTGGTAGGCCTCTGGGGTAGGGGTAGTGTATTCAAGGTTTTGCTTTAGTATATCAGGGGTTAAGGTTAACCCTATAGTTTGTGACGCCAGGCTGAGGGCTGGTATGTTGAGGTACTTCTCCGGCCTATCGCCGCCCTTCCCAGTAACAATAGGTGCATGCAAATAATGACTGAAGGTCCACAAGGTAGTTGAACTTGGATAAACTTTACTTAAAGGCTTGCAATACATCCAATGAACAGTAACAGTCTCATTCAAACAGTCTCTATACACTGCAGTGACTGACAGTTGTTGCGGACCTTGACTTTCTATAGAAGTCTCTGAATTTAGGGTTAATTGCCAAGATCCGTCTGGATTTAGGGGATAGATAAGGTCCGGTGTTCTTGCAGAGTGCTTAGGGATTGATACTCACGGTCTGGTAATCAGCCATTGCCACAAGGCTCGGGCCTAAAACTCCCTGACAGCAGCGCAGATCCTTCTCTCACAACAGCCCAGGAACAAGAGCGAGCTATGGCGGCCGCTCCCTTATATGGGCAGGGCTGTTTTAATTGGTCCGAATGTGTCACTCACCGTTACAAGGAATTATGGGTGCAATTCGTCATAGGGACCTCCAAAGGTCCTTAAGCAAAAAACCATAGAGTTTACCTGATCACGTGACCTGCAGGTCCTGCTACGCTCCGTACAGGTAATTAACCAATAATATACATTTGTACAAATCCTGAATAAACTTACATTTATTAATTCCTAGATGAGAGGTGACAAGGGGCGGACCAGACAAGAAGGACCCTGACGTCCTAGGGACTCTGGCTATGGGGACCTATATACAGATACTGCATAGGATGCAGTACCGGGACACCACAGTAACCTACCTGGTCCATGGTTTTTAGGATTACTTTAGTCTTCCACAGGTGAAATAATTACAATTAGAGCATGAGACTAAAACCTTGAACACAACCTCTTGAGGGCTGTGCTTGGGAAGCACTGCACTAGATTATGCTATTGACTGGGGAAATACAATTACTACTAGAGATGAGCGAACTTACAGTAAATTCGATTCGTCACAAACTGCTCGGCAGTTGATGACTTATCCTGCGTAAATTAGCTCAGCCTTCCGGTGCTCCGGTGGGCTGGAAAAGGTGGATACATTCCTAGGAAAGAGTCTCCTAGGACTGTATCCACCTTTTCCAGCCCACGGGAGCACCTGAAAGCTGAACTAATTTATGCAGGAAAAGTCATCAACTGCCGAGCCGAGAATTTCGTGACTAATCGAATTTACTGTAAGTTCGCTCATCTCTAATCACTACCAATCAAGGGTTAATACATAGTTTGCCTACCCTTTCCATCTGCCAATTGTGGGGTTCTTAAATTATGAACAGAAGGTTCCCCCCCCACACTACCACCAATTAAACCCCAACTGTTCCCAGCCATACTGGAGCTATTCCATATTGAAGCTTGAGTTGTCACCTTTGGACTACAAAACAGATGTATAGTCAGTGTTCATACCAACACTCCATAATGTTCATTGGCTTATTGCATCTCCCTCACCCCCTCCAATGTCTTGTCTTGTGGTGGGATTGTACATATGTTCAATACTGATTGTACATATGTTAAATACTGAAACAGTGTAAAATGCCAGGATCAGGCGCTCTGGTCCATTTTACGTCTAAAAGTTCTAATACCACATAGGCCTGCATGCAGTTTGGCCCACTTTAGTCTAAGGTGTATGGGCACCTTCAAAAGACTATTCCATACATCAGCGTCTGGCTTGCAATCTGTGCTAGGAACACCAGGAGAATCCCACATTCTATTTGACCAGACAACGGGGTGTCCCAGGAAGAAAATACATCCACATTACCACTTGTGCAGGCACCAGCCTAAAGAGCATTAGTGTTACGCAGTCCTTTATCCATTTACATACATCATAAATGGTGGCTAATGCTGGGGTTGGGCTTTAGCTCTCCAGCCAGTGGTTTTGCTAGGGTTGGTGTCAGCCAGTTCAGTAGAAAATGGTCACCTCCTGACCCCCCCCTTTTTTTTTTTTTTTTTAAAGCCTGTTGTGATCAACACCAGTGGTGTAGCATGTTTCCTAAAATTATTTTCAGTATAATAAAACATACCAATTGCCACAGAATGGGGAAATGCTAGAGCTATGTTCACCATTTTAAAACTACAGCTCCCAGTATGGCCGAAGTAGTGGTATGGTTATGCTGGGAGTTGTTGTTTCACCCATTACTGCAGAACTTACAAGTAACTACAGAACTGATTGGACATAGTGAGGAGAATACACACTATCAGTGACTACAGGTGACCTCTTCTCTATAGTCTCTTTATCTAATTCAGCTGATAAATACCACCATGACTTGTTCCAGCTAAATCTTCCCTCTGCAGAAGTCGACTCCCAGTGGCTCCTCACGACATTAATTCTGATTTTCTATACAAAAACAATTTATAACTATGCCCATTAAGATAATACTAACATACACTGCATCCTCTGAATATAATATTATGACACACTGTACCATCTGAATAAAACCCTGCCAGACACTCTACTCTCTGAACCTAATACTGCCACACACTGTGCTCCCTGAATATAAACCTGCCACACACTATACCATCTGAATATAATACTGCCAAACACTGCCCTCTGAATAGACTACCACACACTGTGCCCTTTGTATATAACCTTCTTTTACAGTGCAACCTCTGAAAACAATACCGCAACATAATGTGGCCCATAAACTGTACCATCCCAGAATTTCCGTATAATATACACAATACCTCCTGAAATTCAAATCTCTCTGTGCCCCTCACATATAGTAATGTCCCTTCCTGCCCCTACGTTATAATAAAGCCCCCATACTTTTCCCCTACACAATGGCCCCTGTCATGTGCCCCTCATATATAAAAAACCCCATTCTGTGCCCATTGTATATAAAAAAAAAACCTGTTCTGTGCCTTTTTAAATATAATCCCCCCACCCCCTCTGTCATGTGCCCATGTGTCATAGTGCACCAAACATTAAAAAAACAAATAAAAAAACAAAAACGATTATACTCCCCTAATCCACAGGCAGCTTTCTTCATCTTCATCCTTGCAGTGTGTGAGCTGCAGGGATGGGATCTCAGGCCCTTGTGATGAGTGAATTGAACCTTACTAATCCAAATTCATTAAGAATTTCATGGAAAAATTCAGTTCGCAATGAATGCGATTATCGCACAAATCATTTAATTAAACTCCATTTAGTGCGGTCCAGGCTCCGGGGCATCAAAAATGACAGATCCACATGGGGCAAGGAACGCTGGGAAGGCAAGGCTTGATGACCCTGAATCACATGCAGGATGCAGCCTATCAGCAGCCATATTGCCGCCAGTCACTTCATTCGTTACACTGCAGAGAGAGAACGGATGTCCTGTTTGTGTGTTACACAGAAAAGCTTTTTCCAGCAACGTTTCACCGCGTCACATCAGCATTCTGGAGGACAGAGAGCTTTTTTCCACTGAAAAGGATTTGTACTGCAGCCATTAAAGGGGTTATCCAGGAAAAACTTTTTTTTTATTTTTTATATATAACAACTGACTCCAGAAAGTTAAACAGATTTGTAAATGACTTCTATTTAAAAAAAAAATCTTTCCTTCCAGTACTTATGAGCTGCTGAACTTGAGTTGTTCTTTTCTGTCCAAGTGTTCTCTGATGACACCTGTCTCGGGAACTGTCCAGAGTAGAAGCAAATCCCCATAGCAAACCTCTTCTACTCTTTGCAGTTCACGAGACAAGCAGAACAGAAAACAGACAAAAGAACTCAACTTAATCAGCTGATAATCAATGGAAGGATTAAGATTTTTTAATATAAGTAATTTACAAATCTGTTTAAAGGGGTAATCCGCTGCCCTGCTTCCGGAGCTCCGCTCCACAGCGTCCGGAAGTTTATTGTTCCGAACGCTGTGTGTGGGCTTCTGTGTTCAGGCCCGCCCCCTTGTGACGTCACGCCTGCCTCCTCAACAAAAAGTCTACTGTAGTGCATTTTTCTGCCCTCATAAGTACATACCACATACATCTAAGTAGTGTACTATTTTGTCAAGGGCCTAGATACTGTGAAAGGACAGCCAATAGTACACACCGGCTACTGTTCTAGACAAATAGTACACACCGGCTACTGTTCTAGACAAATACTGTTTTAAGCATAGTGAGTACAATATGTTTCACTATGCTTAAAACAGTATTTGTCTAGAACAGTAGCCGGTGTGTACTATTGGCTGTCCTTTCACAGTATCTAGGCCCTTGACAAAATTGTACACTACTCCTCATATACGCAATAGGTATGTCAGGCAGAGTAGTGCCAGGATGTGCACAGAGGAGTGGCAGAGGTCTAAATTAATCAGGCTCAGGCAGAGGTTGAAGCAGAGTAGGGGCTTGTGACAGCGAGAGGTCTGAGTTTCCGGTGTCAGCTAGCAGTCGTGTCTTGACCAGCAGCTGTGATTGATCGGTTCACTCGGTCATCTACTTCATCCCAAGTGACATCCGACACCCCCAGTCATCAGTCGGTGGGTTCCTCAGACTCAACCCTCAGTTGGCATGGCCCTCATGCTGCTACTGCCACCTCCAGGCTCTGTCATAGAGCCTGGAGGTGGTAGCATCAGCATGAGGAGACCATAGAGCAGCACAGTCATTGTGCCACCATATGGTCTCATCATGCTGATGCTGCCACCTTCAGACTCTCTCATTGTGCTCTATGGTCTCCTCATGCTGATGCTACCACCTCCAGGCTCTCTCATTGTGCTGCCATGGATACTGCAAAACATAATTAAGGTGCTGGTCCCCAGTTTCCTCTGCGTTAGACCACAAGTAAGTATTGAGGATATGCATTACGTAAAACTTAACTTTTCTTAGGATAAAATATATGGACCCCAATTTTTTTTCCTTTTAGATCTAACAAAAGAAAAGATGTGCTAAAACCACACAGGAACCTCTCCCTATTTCCAACTAAAAACCATGGAAAATGGCAGTGTTTTTAGGTGGAAAGAGGGAGAGGTTCCTGTGTGGGGCTGCCCTTTTTAGGACGAGTAACACTTGCCAATAAGGGAATTAATAGTGCGAGAGAAGGGCCCTACAGGGGAAGTTTTTACCCACACCTGTTACAATGGACCATGTGTTGTTCCATTCCATCTTTTAGAGGTCTTTGCATCACATAAATACTTGGTGGTATTGGTGGCACATTGTGTTTTTTGCACAGCTTTCCTTTTGTTAGATTTAAAAATAAAATTTGGGTCCATATATTTTATCCTAAGAAAAGTTACGTTTTACCTAATGCCTATCCTCAATACTTACTTTTGCACACCAATACTTTGACCAAAAAAGACTGTTTTCTTCTGCCTACCTGCCTCAGCTACTACTATATAGTCTCCTCATGCTGCCACAAACTTCAGGCTGTGCCAATCAGCCACTATATGTTCTACCCATGCTGCCGCCAACTCCAGGCTGTGCCATTCGGCCACTATATAGTCTCCTCATGCTTCACCACCTCTAGGCTGTGCCATTCAGATACTATATGGTCTCCTCATGCTTCAGCCAACTCCAGGCTGTGCCATTCAGACACTATTTGGTCTCCTCATGCTGCCACAAACTCCAGGCTTTGCCATTCAGCCACTCTATGGCACCTATAGCTGAGCCTGGGACATTACCTAAAAATATTTTATGGTAGCTCTAGCTACCATAAATCTTCAATTTTAATTTTAAAATTCATCTTTAAATCTTAGGGATTGTGAAGCTCTATTGTCTACTCATGCTGCCACCAGCTCCAGGCTGTGTCATTGTGCCACTATTTTGTCTCCGTATGCTGTTGGCACCTTAAATTAAACTTTTAAAATTGTAATACATCTACAATTTAAAATTTCAAAAATATCTTTAATATTCTCTATTGTGAGGCCCTATGTTCTTGTCAGGCTGTTGCCACCTCCAGACTGGTTCATTCTGCCACTATATGGTCTCCTTGTGCTGCCGCCAATTCCAGGCTGTGTCATTCTGCCAGATTATGGTCTCCTCATGCTGCTGCCACCTCTAGGCTCTGTCATTGTGCTGCCATGTGACTCCTTGTTGGATTGGGTTTTGTGGTCATAAAGTATTAGTTCAAAGTAAACACCAGGACATTAAACTTGGCAGTCTAATATAACATTTTAATTTAAAAAAATCGATGTCATCTTTTCAAGACTGAGGCCCTATGGTCGTCTATGTCATATTATCTGTGGAATTATCACAAGAAGGGAACAGCTTGAAGCGATAACAATGAACCATAACTGATTAAATGAAACATTCGCACTTTCATAGCCAGGGGGGCTCTGAGAGGCAGGGGCTGGAACAGGTGGTATCTCACCTGGCGGAGGACTGCCAAATCAATGCTCACCAGAATGGGTACTCAAAAAATGTAAATAAATTTAAATTAAATTAAAATTACATTAAAAATCTCTTTATTCTCTTCAATTTTTACACCATATGGTCTCCCTGCTGCCACATCGACGCTCTGCAGCAGTGATTCTAATAGCAATGCCTGTAATCTGCATGTCATACTGAATAACAGTATTATTTCACTAGCACAGCACCCTCCCTTTGCATATTAGGACAAGGCAAAGTGCTCTACACCCCTATTGAGGCTCTCTGTATGCCAGAAATAGCCGTTTTTAATAGTGATTAGCCGCAAATAAATTCAATCTGAAACAATTTTTGGGAGAGAATTCAGCAAATCGGCCAAATCGAATTTTTCAAAAGTTTGCACATCTCTAGCAATGACGTCCCATCATCGCGCCAGCCTGCCGGGGATAGCGTCTCTGCGGTTCACATGAAGTGCTCGCAGCATGTTAGTGTGAATGGTGGAGTGGGAGCTGACAGCTCCACCATTCTAGTGCACTGCGTTGCCTTTCAGTGGCACAAATGGGGGGTATTCCGACTGGTTAGGACCAGTGAAAATTTTATTGATAACCTCTAATTAAAGAATTAGACCCCCCCACCCCCCTTATATATAGGGGGGAAACACCCCAGTCCCCTTGTGTAATAACAAGCAAAAGAAAAAGAAAAACAATGGAGGCATAGTTGTGCCACTGTTAGGAAACAAATTATCGTTAGAAATTAATGATTCCCTTACGTCCTAACCAGTGGCACAGATGGGGATTTTGCAAGCAGATACCCCTATGGGAGGGCACTCATGCCTGGCAGAGGACAAGACCAACCGCCCAAATGAAGAATAACTAGCTATTCTAGAATCCACGCTATAGTGTGAAATGAAAGTGGAGTGTGAACTCCAAGAAGCTGACTTACAAATGAGTAGCTACTGCTCTAGTAGAGTGAGCTTTAACAAACTCAGGGGGCTCCTGAATAGCTTCCTTAATCCAGAGACTAGTGTTGCTCAACAATATTCGCAATGCGAATATTCGTTGCGAATATAGCATATTCGCGAATTTGCGAATATTTCGAATATCGCGAATAATATTCGCGATTACGAATATTCGTTTTTTTCCCAAACTTGTTTAAACACAGATCACATTATAGTGATCTCCATTGATGGATAATTGCATTGCTGGTATGATTAGAGACCATGGGGGGAGAATCTGAGGCGATTAGTTTGTGCATGCGAATATTCGCGAATATTTTCCACGCCTTTCTTATGCCTCTGAGCCAATGATAGTTCTGCAACCACAGTTGTCAGAGGTTAGCAACCTCCCTAGCAACCAATAGAAACTTGCTGGCACGACCAGTATATAAGATCACTCCTTGCAGATTCACATGGTGGTTTTGAGAGTGGAGCAGCTTCTGTCATTTTTCCAGCATCCTTTGAGCTATGTGCTTTATAGTACTACCTTAGAGCCAACTGCTTTTTTCAAAGCAAAAGACCCGACTGCTTTTTTCAAAGCACATATTTTAGTTTTTTTTGTCTAGGTTAGTGTAGATTAGTGTTAGATTTCTGTGTAGTTAGTTTATGTGTAAATTTCTTTAAGGTAGGTTAATTTAGTGTGTGTTTAGTTTGTGTGTTTTGTGTTAAAAAACAAAAAAAACAAAAAACAAATTAGGTTTTGTTTTGTTTAGTCATATATTAGTTTGTGTAGAGTTATTGTTTAGTTTATATTACTTTAGTATTTGTTTTCATTGTGCGTGTCAGCGTCTGTTAGCTTAAAAAAAAAAAAAAAGTTTAGTTTTAGCTGTTAGTTTAGTTTTAGTTCCAGTTTAGTAGTTGTTGTTTGTGTCCTTGTCTTTGTGAAAAAAAAGTTAGTTGTAGTTTACATATAGTTTAGTATTTTTTGTCATCGTCCGTGTCTGTGTCAGTTAGCGTAAAAAAAAAAAAAGTTTTAGCTGTAGTAATTTAGTTGTTCTAGTTTAGTAGCTGTCTGTGTCCTTGTAGTTGAGTAGTCTTTGTCTGCATCTTTGTCTGCGTGCTTGTCTTTGTTTAAAAAAAAAACATCTCACATTCCCCCCCCCCCAATAAAGTTTCCCCCCCCCCATCAGCAAGTATGAGCAACATACGTGGCCGTGGCCATGGCAGCAGGGGTAGGGGAGTTACTCCCAGTGCTGGGTCGCTCCCTACAAGTGGATCAGGTGGAAGGGGAGTCCAACTGATCCACGATTTTTTTTCCTCGGGCAGCCGCCCGATATTGGCATCTCGGGCTCCGATAGTGGTGGAGTTTATGGGGCACAGCAGTGCCACGGAGTCCTCAGTCCCGACTCCAAGCAGCCCCCACAGCAGCACCACCAGTGCCCCCAAGGACCCGCCCCCAGTCCCCAAGAGTCAAGCCTCTTCCTGTTTGACAGCGACAGTGAGAGGGACATCTTGGGGGAGGCCCTGCATCAGGCAGACATCCAGTTCTGTCCTGATTCTCAGGACCTTTTGGAAGGGATGATGGAGGAGGAGGAAAGGGTACCTGCTGTCAGTACCCCAGAGACATCCCTTCCAAGTGGTGCGGGTGTTTTTGGGCAAGAAACACCCACATCTAGTCAGACATCAGTGAGGGGACAGCGGAGCCAGGTTAGCGGCTCCATGTCAGCTGTTTCCCTCAGCCCACCACAGTTTAGCCCTGGGTCTGACATATCTGGGGGCGAAGAGGAGGGTGACCCAACATGGGTGCCACCTCCCTTGTCAGTTCACAGCAGCAGTGATGAGGAAGGTAGGCACCCTGGGGAAATGGTGCGCCAGGAAGACCAGCATCAGGGTCTCCCCTGGTGATGGCAGCAGGAGGTGTCGGCAGCAGCAGCAGCCAGCTCCACCTGTGTGCACCGAGCCCAAGCAGGTGCAAGTCAGCATCACCCCATCTGATAGGAGGGGGGAGCTGAAGTCACCTGTCTGGGCTTACTTCACCCTGGCAGCAGACAATCCTACCATAGCCATCTGCCAGCATTGTCGTGCCAGGGTGAGGAGAGGGAAGTGTTTGGCTCGGCTGGGTACCACAGCTCTGACCCAGCACCTCCGAGTCAACCACTGGCGGGAGTATGAGTGGATGAGGGGTGGTGGTACCAACGCCACCACCAGTGTGCAGGGTACAGCAGCCCCTGCCACACCCTCACCTGATCCCATTAGTTCATGCCCCCCCGCTCCCTCTGGTAGAGGTACTGGTACCGGCAGCCAGACCTCTTCCTCCATTGCACCCTTCTCTTCAGTGTACTGCCGTCCGGTGCCAGCCGCCTGTCACTGACGCATTTGACCGCACCACTCCCTTCCCCCCTGGAGACCGACGTGTGCGTTCCCTCAATGGGCTCCTGGCAAGGGTTATCGCCCAAAATCTGCTGCCCTTCAACATCGTGGACAGCAACCCCTTCAGGCAGATGTTGGTGCAGGCCCAACCCAAATGGCGTGTCCCCAGCTGCCATTTTTTTGCCAGGACTGGTGTCCCTGCCCTACACCAGCACATTGTGCATTGTGGAGAATGTATCCCTGTCGCTGGATCATGCTGTCAGCAACAGGGTGCATCTCACAATGGATGGCTGGACCAGCAGGCATGGGCAGGGGCGATACATCAGTTTCACGGCCCATTGGGTTTCCCTCCGAGGCACCGGGGAGGGATCGGCAGCATCAGATTTTGTGGTGCCACCCCGGGGTGTCCAGGGGAGAACTGCTGGTCTCCCTCAAGCCACTGTCTCCACAGCTGCTGAGCCTCCCAGCAAGCGTTCCCGTAGCTACTCAAGTGTGGGGCACGTGCACTGTCAGGCCGTGCTCCAGCTTCAGGCTCAGGTCCGGAAGTGACTGACACCCCGAAGGCTCCAGGCAGGTATAGTTGTCTGTGACAACAGCAGCAACCTACTCTCCGCCCTCCATGCTGGCAGTCTGACCCACGTGCCCTGTCTGGCACATGTCCTCAACCTTGTGGTGCAGAAGTTCCTGCACACCTATCCTGGGTTGAGTGACATTGTGCTAATGGTACGGAGGATTGCCAGCCACTTCATGCGCTCCCCAATCGCTGCCGCGTCCCTGTCCAAGTTGCAGCAGGACAACAGCCTGCCCCCTCACAGGCTGATTGTGGACAGCGTGACGCGGTGAAATTCCACCCTCCACATGCTGGAGAGGTTGTGGGAGCAACGAAGGGCGGTGAGAGAATACCTGCTGGAGCAAGGCACTTCAGGGCCAACACAAACCCTCCCGTACATCACCAATGTGGAGTGGGGGCAGATACAGCAGGTCTGCCATGTGTTGGCCCCTTTCGAGCAGGCGACCAAGATGGTCAGCGGGGAGCATGTCGGCCTCAATTACGTGCTCCCCATAGTGTTCCTACTGGACAGGGCACTAGATCGCCTGCTCGATGCTGGGGAGAGTGCCTTGGTGGAGCAGGAGGAGGCAACACTGCTCCACCAAGACCAGGCCCAGGACGAGGAGGAGGTTACTGCTGACGTCCCGGAGTCAGGGCCTGGTCAGGAGGGAGCACCGATAGTCCGGGGGTGGGGCATCTTTGAGCGTGAGCAGCAGCGCCTGCAGCATGAGGAGCTAGAGGTCATGGACCCGGGCAGCCATGAAGAGTCACAGCGGGCTGTGCTCTTTCCCATGGCTGCCCACATGCTGCGATGCATCAGGAGGGACCCCCGGATCAAGACTATCAAGGAGAGGGATGATTTTTGGATGGCCACCCTTTTAGATCCACGATGCAAGGGGAAACTGGAGCAGTTCCTCCCAGCCAGCCGGAGGCAGCACCGGATGGAGGAACTGCAGGCCCGCATCGTCAGCCGGTTGGAGCAGGCAACTCCCCGGCCTCCAGTTGTCCCGTCCATCTCACCCAGCAGGTGGCTGCACCAAGCAGCAGCAGCAGGCAAGCAGGGGACCTAATGGGTGAGATGAGGATGTTCTTCCAATCTGAGCGACCTAGTAGCAGCAGCAGCAGCAGTCACCGCCAGCGACTGGCCCACATGGTGGCAGACTACATGGGGTCCGTTGGTGCTTATGACAGTATGAGCACCGACTACCCCATGGAGTACTGGGTTGCCAGATTGGACACCTGCCGCGAGCTCGCTCAGTATGCGCTGGAGTTATTGTCTTGCCCCCCTCCAGCGTACTCTCTGAGCGGACATTCAGCGCGGCAGGTGGGGTGGTCATGGACAAGAGGACCCGTCTGTCCACAGACTCCGAGTCCTGGATCGGCAGCGACTTTGTGGCACCTGCCGTCGGTTCAGGGCGCTGAAGGGTCCCTTATCATTCATTCACTCTCCTTGGCTCTCCCTCCATTAAATCCGTTGTTTTTTAACTTTTTAATTATTTATTTATTTATTTGTATTGATATTTATTTATTTATGTGTGTGTGTGTGTGTATATATATATATATATATATATATATATATATATATGAATTTATTTATTTTCTAATCATGGTTGAATGGCTTGATATAGAAATTTGATGATGAATTTATTTCTTAATCATGGTTTAATTTATTTATAATTTATAATCATGAAATTATGTAAATACATCTGTACATTTGATTTTAATTATTTATTTATGTATGTATATTTCTGTCCTTAGGGTTCTCTCTGGCAGAGTGACCCCAGGGCCCCCTTTTATGTTTCTCAGGTTTTTAATTTGTCTTTTAATACCTTAACTTGTGTGCAAAAGTAGTGTTCTACTTTTAAAATAATGTATAATTTATAAGTCAAGTGTTCTGTAAGTCTATCAAGGTCAGGTAACTCAGGCAGACCAATTAGACCATTGCTGTTAACTCCTCCCTATGAAAAGCTCACATGGAAATTTTTAGTCAGCAGTTCTAAGCAAGGAAAACACTAATAAAAAAGAAGACCACACGTTTTTTTTATCAGTATCAATTTTAAATAAAACTTAACAATAAGAACAAAAAAAAAAAAAAAAAAAGAAAAGGGACTATCCCAACTTGTTGAGAAGATTTTCAATCTCAGCAATTCTTCTCTCATGTTTCTGCTCCATAACTCTTATTTTGCGATGTATGTGGCAAATGTCCTCCTTGTGCTCCCTCTTCATTTGTTTTATTTTTTTGTAATTTGTTGGACAATTGATAAAAATTAGAATTACCGTATTTATCGGGGTATACCACGCACCGGCCTATAAAAAAGTTTTTTACCCAAATATCCATGATAAAATGAGGGTGCGTGTGTGCGCGTGTATACCCCGATATACCCCCAGGAAAGGCAGGGGGAGAGAGGCCGTCGCTGCCCGCTTCTCTCCCCCTGCCTTTCCTGGGGTCTAGAGCGCTGCTGTCGGCCCTTTTCACCCCCTGGTTATCGGCGCCGCTGCCCGTTCTGTCCCCCTGACTATCGGTGCCGGTGCCGATAGCCAGGGGGAGAGAAGCGGCGCCGACAGCCAGGGGGAGAGAAGGGGCAGCGGCACCCATTGCCGGCGCCGCTGCGCCGTTGCCTCCCCCCATCCCCGGTGGCATAATTACCTGAGTCGGGTCCGCGCTGCTCCAGGCCTCCGTCGTGCGTCCCCAGCGTCGTTGCTATGCACGGCGCGGCGCTCTGACGTCATGCGCCGCGCCGTTCAGCGCATAGCAATGACGCCGGGGACGCACGACGGAGGCCTGGAGCAGCGCGGACCCGACTCAGGTAATTATGCCACCGGGGATGGGGGAGGCAACGGGGCAGCGGCGCCGGCAATGGGTGCCGCTGCCCCTTCTCTCCCCCTGGCTGTCGGCGCCGCTTCTCTCTCCCTGGCTATTCAGGGGGTGAAAAGGGCCGACAGCAGCGCTCTAGACCCCAGGAAAGGCAGGGGGAGAGAAGCGGGCAGCGACGGCCTCTCTCCCCCTGCCTTTCCTGGGGGTGTATCGGTGTATAACACGCACACAGACTTTAGGCTAAAAATTTTAGCCTAAAAAGTGCGTGTTATACGCCGATAAATACGGTACTATTAATGAAGAGTAACATGTATTTGTGTATAGTATATGTAAAAGCACTTACAATACATTACATAACAATATATTAAACTAATTTATAACTTATGAAGTATAAATGCTTTATAAATAACATTAACAAATCATTTGTTATTTAAATAGATGATTGAATCTAATTGTCCAAATAATTTTTTTTTTAATTAATTTACAAAAAATATCTTATCAGCTGTGAATAAATTCACCTGAAATCCACACCATTATGTAAGAAAAATAAAACTATAATCATAAACCTTCAGGACCTCACCATAGATACTGGTGCATGACTGAGGTATTATAATAAAATGTATAATATATATATATATATATATATATATATATATATATATATATTTGAGGATTTTTTTTTATTTTTTGACCAATTTATGACCAGAGAAGTGATTACATTGTCGATTGTAGAATACACACTACTACTGCAATGAATTTTCCATTTTTAGGAAAGCTATTTTTCTTTAGCCCAGACTGAATAGTACAATCCCGTTAATGAACTTTCAATCAGTCGGCCTTTGCTACCAACATTGCACTCTATTTTGACCTTATCATGATGTCAGACGCCACTCCGATGGAGCTCTGGTCTTGCCGACTGGAGCAAAAAAAACAAAACGGAGTGGGACAGTGGAGACGGTGTTTTTCAATCCATCATACGGCCCGTCGCAGAACGGTGCACACCGTCCTCCCCTGTTAGAGCTGACCCTATGCAGGACCTCCACAACTTACCTACTTCTATCTAACATTATTTAGACTTCTATTTTGTGTCTGTGGGTGAGAAGTTTTAAGGCCGATAGCAACATACTTTCAACCAATGTGTGTATTATTTTATTTTAATTTTATGATATTAAATTTTTTTAAGTTTCCTCATATTGTAATATAAATTAAATATTTTATTACAATACCACAAGGTTTTTGAGATGTATCTATTTTTATTATTTTTTCCAATAAATTTATTTAATTTGCACTTTGGACTTTTTATTATTTACCTTTTAAACTCATAGTGGGCAGTTAGCATTAAAGGGCATAAATATGTCCAGGCTGTGTCATTAAGCCGCTATATGCTGTCATCATGCTGCTGGCACATTAGTTTAAAATTGAATTGCTCATCTATTTAAAAAGTAATGTATTGCATATAAAAAAAGTTATTTAAACTTTTAAATTTTTAGGCCCTATGGTCTAGTCAGGCTACAGCAACCTCAGGCCTGTGTCATTCTGCTTTTCCAATGTACTCCCCATGCTGCTGCAACTTCAAGAATTTGCCAATATGCCACTATATGGTCTCCTACTGCTGATGCCAAAAGGCTAAGTGATTATGTACTTATATAGTACTCATACTGCTGCTGCTGCTGGCACCTCTTGCCAGAGTGATTTGCCACTATCTATTACTATTACCACTGCTGCTGATGGCACCTCTTGCCAGAGTGATTTGCCACTATTACTATCACTACTGCTGCTGCTTATGATGGCACCTATTGCCCGAGTGATTTGCCACTATTACTATCACTACTGCTGCTGCTTATGATGGCACCTATTGCCCGAGTGATTTGCCATTTTTTTTATTACTATTACCACTGCTGCTAATGGCACCTCTTGCCAGAGTGATTTGCCACTATTTATTACTATTACTACTGCTGCTGCTGCTGATGGCCCCTCTTGCCCGAGTGATTTGCCACTATCTATTACTATCACTACTGCTGCTGCTTATGATGGCACCTCTTGCCCAAGTGATTTTCCATTTTTTTATTACTATTACCACTGCTGCTGATGGCACCTCTTGCCAGAGTGATTTGCCACTATTACTATCACTACTGCTGCTGCTTCTGATGGCACCTCTTGCCCGAGTGATTTGAATTTTTTTTACTATTACCACTGCTGCTGATGGCACCTCTTGCCAGAGTGATTTGCCACTATTTATTACTATTACTACTGCTGCTGATGATGATGGCACCTCTTGCCCGAGTGATTTGCCACCATCTATTACTATCACTACTGCTGCTGCTTCTGATGCCACCTCTTGCCCGAGTGATTTGCCATTTTTTATTACTATTACCACTGCTGCTGATGGCACCACTTGCCAGAGTGATTTGCCACTATTACTATCACTACTGCTGCTGCTTATGATGGCCCCTCTTGCCCGAGTGATTTGCTACTATCTATTACCATCACTACTGCTGCTGCTTCTGATGCCACCTCTTGCCCGAGTGATTTGCTATGTTTTATTACTATTACCACTGCTGCTGATGGCACCGCTTGCCAGAGTGATTTGCCACTATTACTATCACTACTGCTACTGCTTATGATGGCACCTCTTGCCCGAGTGATTTGCCACTATCTATTACTATCACTACTGCTGCTGCTTATGATGGATTCTCTTGCCCAAGTGATTTGCCATTTTTCTTATTACTATTACCACTGCTGCTGATGGCACCTCTTGCCAGATTGATTTGCCACTATATGCTACTATTACCACTACTGCTGCTGCTGGCACCTCTTTGCCACTATATACTACTATTACCACTACTGCTGCTGTCACCTCTTGCCCAAGTGTTTTGATGCTATCTAGTACTATTACCACTACTGCTTGTAACTCTTGCCTGAGTGATAATGACATCATATTTTAATACTACTGCTGCTGCCATCAGGCTGAGTAATTCGGCCACTATGTTGTCTGATTATGCTGCTGTCACGTAAAACTTTCGTCATTCTGCCACTATATAGTCCACTCATGCTACTGTCACATAAAACCTGAGTCATTCTGCCACTGTATGTTATACTCATGCTACTGTCAAATAAAACCTGAGTCATTTGGCCACCACTATAGTCTAGTCATGCCGCATTATAGATGTGGAATTCCGCATGAGCTGATGCAGTTAATTTGCATCAATTACGCACCAAATACTTAACAATTCTGCATGTTGTTTGTGTTAAGTTTTAGTTGTGTGAAGTATCCCCTGGATTGATGTATTTTGAACATGTGAACAAACAGAGACTGTTTTGTTTTGTTGACAAGTGTAACGCCGAGCGCTCCGGTCCCCGCTCCTGAACCGGAGCGCTTAAGGCGTGTGTCCTCAGGCAGCTCTCCGGCGTCTCGGCGTGTGCGCCCCCGATCTCTTGGGCGTGCACACCGGGACTCTTAGATCTAAAGGGCCAGTGCACCAGTGATTGGTGCCTGGTCCAAAGTGGTTAATTAAGGGTTAAGGTTTGTGAGAGGCAGTGCTGTTTGGACTTAATTAGTCCTCACCTGTGCAGTGCCTATAAGTACCGTCTCCTCCCACAGCCTCCTGCCGGATCTTTGTTGCCTTGTGCCTGAGAGAAAGCGTTCCTTGTTCCTGTGTTACCCTGCCTGTTGCCAAACCGGTTGCTACTGACTACCGCCTGTGAACCGTTGCTGCCTGCCCTGACCATTTGCTACGTCCGACTACGCCTTTGCCTGATCTTCTTGTACCTTGACTTATCTCAGCAGCCAAAGTGGTTGAGTTGCTACTGGGTGGAACGACCTGGGGGTTACCTGGCACAGCAAGTCCATCCCGCTTTGCGGCGTGCTCTGGTGAAAACCAGTAACTCCTTAGACTCCGTTCCGCTGGTACGGCCCGCGTCATCACCTCTCTGGCACAGCGGATCCACCACTAGCCTCCGCTACCAGCCCGGATCCTGACACCAAGTGTGAATAAGACGCTGAACTTTAAGTTAAACCCTGGTTTGCGGCTTTTATACTGCAACCATTAGCCTGTCTGCAATAGCAAATCATAACTCTCTCTCTTTCTCTCGCTCTCTATATATATCCTAGCTTTAGTTTTAGTAATTTTTTAACTGTTTAGTTTGTGTTAGTAGTGTCTGTGTCCGTGTATTTTAGTTTGTCTTAGGTTAGTATTAAATAAAATAATAGTATAAAATCTTTTTGGTTAGTATGTAGTTCTATGTGTTGATGGAAAACCTAACAATCTGAATAATAAAGGACACATTTTAACAGAATAAATGTTTTTATAACAGGAAAAAATAAATTAAATATATTTTTGCATGAGCTTGTGGAGCTCGGCCATCTCCTCCAAATTCCTCCTCTGCTGTTGCTCCAGCTGTTGAGTTTGGCGGTCTAATATCTGCATTTTCCTGCACATGGACAGGATTTTGTCATTGGTCCTCTGGATGACCCTCTGTTTTTCTTCCATCTTTTTTAAAACTGTTAGGATATAAGAAAAATAAATTAGGATTTCAAAGACCGTTAGCCAAAAAAAAAATATATATGTTGCTCATTAAATAATCCTGATCATGTCTATATAATTGTTATGTGTCTAGCACATATACTTCTATCATAAATACCATATTATTGTTGTGGGATCTGACAGGTGCGCTTTAAATGTTGCCCATTTTTATATGTACATTTTATGGATGAAATGTTATAATTCTTTGTGCACATATTTACCCTCCTGCATGGGGGGTCACAGGAACCATCTCATCCAAGGAGTTGGGGGAGGGGGGGGTTGCAGCTCCTCCTCTTCCTCCTCAACAGGAGCTGGGGGTGGGAAAGACTGGGAGGGCCCTAGCTGCTCCTCATCCCTCTACTCCTGTGCATCCTCCTCCTGCTCCTCCACCTCCATCATCTCCTCCTCCTCCTCCTCAGCCTGTCGCCTTATGCGCTTGGGGCGCACAGATGGTAGAGGAGCTCCTATAATAACACAATGTTCATAAAGTTAAAAATTATTTCTTATAACGTATGCAAATTCTGTGTACTCTGCTGTATTGTATATGGATACAAATGTATTTATATAGACAGTTAACCAATGGGATGATGTTATATTAAAGGGCCTGGCTGGCACTACGGGGGACTGAGTGTGAGCTGGGCTGCCACCATGGTAGAATGAGCTGTGTGTGTTTCCTTTTGTATGATTCTGACGCTCACAGTTGAAAAAAGGGCCTGATGGAATACAGGGGATTACTATGACAACCCCACGCCTAGCACAGGAATTCAGTGGTCATTGAGTTATAAAATACCACCCCTTCCCCTTTAACCCACCACACCACCACTGAAATTCCCTGGTTTAACTTGATGGACGTATGTCTTTTTTCAACAGTACTACGAATACCTTGGGTGGTGATATATGTTAGCACAACCTGGCGTCAGACTCACAAACAAAAAGGGTTAACAACATCTGCCCTAAGGTTAATTACATCTGACCTTACATAACTGTCACCAATACCTTACCTGGATGAAATTCATCTCGGATCTGTCTGACCCGGGCCATGTGGCGCCACTTTAGGTCAGACCACTTTTTTAGGATGGTCATGTGGTCATGTGTGCGGCCATGAAGTGTCCGTAACTCCCGCCTGAGTGAGCGGACTATTTTTTTTTGTCCTGCTGGCTCCGGGTGCTGTCATACCCCTGTTGCAGGAACCTCTGCAAGATGAAGATCAATGTATATTATAACACTTTTGTTTAACCCCTTATGGACATATGACGTAAATGTCTGGTCTAAAATCTGTCATGTTACCCCTGTCAGTGATTAACAAGGCAAAAATGCTTTGAATTGTTGAAAATCTTGCCATTATGGTCGCCACCTTTTTTGCCTAAAGATACCAGCCATGATCATTAGCATAATTATTTATATATGTCGAACATCACAGGATACACGTAAGGGGAGAAATGATGTGCTATTCTGACCCCAATAATTATTTTTCCCCCCTTATACTGGTCCTGTACAATAGATTCTTTTTTTGCATCCCTATCTTTATTTATGAACAATAATATGTTTGTTTCATTTGACTTTTTGATGGATTGTTTTTTATTGACTAAGGGAGTTGATGTTATTTAAAAACTACAACTACCAGCATGCTCTGATACACCATGTAGCTCACCAGCTGTTCCACACTTATACTTCAACTCCCAGCATGCTGGACTATATAATAGTATATATTATATAGGTAAGTTTCTGCAAACCACAGTGCCTCCAGCTGTTGCAAAACTACAACTACCAGCATGCTGGACAACACGGTAGTATAAGTCAGTGTTTCCAAACCACAGTGCCTCCAGCTGTTGCAAAACTACTATAATATATGTCAGTGTTTGATCACAGTTATAACTCTCTGAGTACAGATAATATAGTTGGTGTGACCTGCAGTCCTATGTAACACGACAGATAACACAGTGTTAACTGAGTACAGATATTGTAGTTGATGTGACCTGCAGTCCTATGTAACACTACAGATAACACAGTGATAACTCTCTGAGTACAGATAATGTATAGATGTGACCTGCAGTCCTATGTAACACCACAGATAACAGTGAAAACTCTCCATGTACAGATAATGTAGTAGATGTGACCTGCAGTCCTATGTAACACCACAGATAACACAGTGATAACTCTCTTCTGAGTACAGATAATGTAGTAGATGTGATCTGCAGTCCTATGTAACACCACAGATAACAGTGATAACTCTCTGAGTACAGCTAATGTAATAGATGTGACCTGCAGTCCTATGTAACAGCACAGATAACACAGTGATGACTCTCTATGTACAGATATTGTAGTTGATGTGACCTGCAGTCCTATGTAACACCACAGATAACAGTGATAACTCTCTGAGTACAGATAATGTATAGATGTGACCTGCGGTCCTATGTAACACCACAGATAACACAATACTTTGGAGAGAAAATTTAGCTGGGGGGGGGGGCATGTCACATTTAGGAAGCCCCTATGGTGCCCGGACAGCAAAAAATAAAAAACCCACATGGCATACCATTTTGGAAACTAGACCCCTCGAGAAATGTAGCAAGGGGTACAGTGAGCATTTACCCCCCACTGGTGTCTGACAGATCTTTGGAACAGTGGGCTGTGCAAACAAAAAAATTAAATTTTTCATTTTCACAGATCACTTTTATAAAGACCTGTCAGACACCTGTGGGGTGTAAATGCTTACTCATTACATTCTGTGAGGGGGGTAGTTTCCAAAATGGGGTCACATGTGGGTGTGCTTTTTTTTTTTTTTTTTTGCGTTTGTCAGAACCGCTTTAACAATCAGCCACCCCTGTGCAAATCACCTCAAATGTATATGGTGCGCTCTCCCTTCTGGGCCTTGTTGTGCCCCCAGAGCACTTTGCGTCCACATATGGGGTATCTCCGGAGAAATTGCGTTACAAATTTTGGGGGGCGTTTTTCCCTTTTACCGGTTGTGAAAATGAAAAGTATAGGGCAACACCAGCATGTTAGTGTAAAAATTTAATTTTTTTACACTAACATGCTGGTGTAGACCCCAACTTCACCTTTTCATAAGGGGTTAAAGGAGAGAAATACCCCAAAATTTGTTAGCCAAATTTTACCGAGTACGGCGATACCCCATATGTGACCCTAAACTGTTGACTTGAAATACTACAGGCCTCCAAAGTGAGAGCGCCATGTATTTGAGGCCTAGATTAGGGAATTGCATAGGGGTGGACATAGGGGTATTCTACGCCAGTGATTCCCAAACAGGGTGCCTCCAGCTGTTGCAAAACTCCCAGCATGCCTGGACAGTCAATGGCTGTCCGGTAATACTGGGGAGTTGTTTTGCAACAGCTGGATGCTCAGTTTAGGAAACAGTGCCGTACCAGACGTTTTTTATTTTTATTGGGGAGGGGAGGGGGGCTGTGTAGGGGTATGTGTATATGTAGTGTTTTTTTTTTACTTTTGATTTAGTGTGGTGTAGTGTTTTTAGGGTACACACGGGCAGGGGCTCACTGTAGTTTCCCGCTGAGAGTTTGAGCTGCAGCGCAAAATTAGCTTCAGCTAGAGCCCCTGCCCATGTGAATATACCCTGTACATTCCCATTGGGAGAGGGGGGGGGGGGGGGGGGAAAGCAGCGAGTTGCATGCAGGGAGTTGTAGTTTTGCAACAGCTGGAGGCACAATGGTTGCGAAACACTGAAAGTTTGTTACCTAACTCAGTGTTTCACAACCAGTGCACCTCCAGCTGTTGCAAAACTACAACTCCCAGCAGGCATGGTCTGTCAGTGCATGCTGAGAATTGTAGTTTTGCAGCATCTGGAGGGCCACAGTTTAGAGACCCCTGTATAATGGTCTGAAAACTGTGGCCCAGCTGATGTTGCAAAACTACAAGTCCAAGCATGGCCAGGCATGCTGGAAGTTGTAGTTCTGCAACATATAGAGGGCCAGATGTATGCGAACGTCCTTGGTCCTTAAGGACCCTGAAGTCAGGACATTCACATACGTCCTATGTCCCCAACATGTTAATTATGCTAAATAGCATGGAAAGTGCCTAAACACACGTTTACCAAACAGGGTGCCTCCAGCTGTCCAGGCATGCTGGGAGTTGTAGTTTTGCAACAGCTGGAGACACACTGTTTGGGAAAGACTGCTATCTGATCTTATATCATAACTTTTAAACTACTCTACAATGCAGTTAAATAACACAACAGTGGTGAAATTACTTACACAAATCAGCAGTTTTTCCTCACTTGTTGAAAAGTTACTCCCCACCATCTTCGCAGGGCAGCAGAAAATCGCGATGCGAAAAGCAACTGGCAAAGATCCAGGAAATGATCCCCGTTCTCACATGATGCGCGCATGCGCAGACTAGCGAAATTTCGCAATAATATTTTTGCAATATTTTCGCAATGGCAAAATTTCGCAATTAAAAAAAACGGCACGAATATTACGACCTTTACAGACACTAGAAAAAATGATAAGAAGATATTCATCCTTACGAAACACCTTGGATCGATCCTGGTAAATCCGGAGACATCTCGATAGGTCGAGGGTGAGAAGGGCTCTATCTTCTTCCGAGGAGAGGAGTGGAGCCAGCACAGGAAGAGAAATAACCTGGTTGATGTTGATAAATGTTGACACTTTAGGAATAAAGGTTGGCAAAAAGTTCAGAAGAACCTGATCCGGGAGGAACTGAATGTAGGGCTGATGAAGCTTGGAGTTATCCAAATCGTTTTGAAGACGTGATCTATAGTGTTGCTCGCGAATATTCGCAATTCGAATTTTATTCGCGAATATCGCATATTCGCGAATTCGCGAATATTCGCGAATATAGCGCAATATATTCGTAATTACGAATATTCGTTTTTTTTTTAAAAAAATTTCACAGTAAACATCACAGTGATCACCCCTCTCTGCTTCCAGCTTATGTGGTGTAAGAAGGCTCTAATACTACTGTGTGAGACTGGTGTGCGAATTTTCGTATATGCGAAAATTTGCATATGCTACTTTTCGCATACGCGAACATTTGCATATGCTAACATTTCGCTTATGTTAATTTTTGTATATGCAAATTTTCGCATATGTTAATTTTCGCGTGCACGAATATTCGCATATGCGAAAATAAACCGAGAATATTACGAATATGCGAATATTCGCGAATATGACGAATGTTCGTCCATATATTCGCGAATATTCGCGAATTCGAATATGGCCTATGCCGCTCAACACTAGTGATCTAAGACAATGGGCAATATTGTTAGCTGTTAGCAGCTATGGCAGCATTGCACATTAGTCTCTACCTTAATGTTCCTTCACTGTTCTCTGTATTACTTCTATTTATATGGATCTGAGATTGCCATCACATTTTGATACTACCATTTTACCATCACTACTGTTTATGCAGGTCCCAGATATGTAGTCTGTATATGTATTGTACATGTAAGATACAAAAACAGACAGACCGATGCGCATCTAAGCGCAATTAACCTTATTAAAGGAGAAGCAGATGAAGAGTAGATCTAAATGTGCTCACCTATATGTGTTGCGCTATGAGCACAACACCACAGCTCGCTTGTTCTCACAATGAGTGATGGATGGAGGAGTGCAGCCTGCACTGGTCCCGTTTCCAGCAGATGGAGGACGTGGAGTAAATGTAGGTGAAGGAAGAAAGTTCTCCCGTGGTAATGGTGCAGTCAGCGGCGCTCTCCTCTCAGTAGGTAGGGTCAGTAATAAATACCCGGCAAGGTACGGACTTCTTAAAAGTCTGTTTGCTCTTTTTTTTATATATTTGTATTCCTCCTTTCATTATTTGGGTTTATTTGTGTTGTTTTAATCTTTCATTAAATAAACTTATACCTTTTTAATATAATTTTTTTGAAGTGACTCCACATTTGTTTTTTGGTGTCTGGTAATTGTGTTAGGAGTTCACCATTTACTCACTAGTGTTACCTATAGGATGCTACTATAGCAGTAATACATAGGGGTGGATAAGGAATAGTACCCCCTACAACAGTAGAATCTCCCAATAGCGGACACTCACGGGGAATAAAAAAGTTTCTGCTATTAATAGATGTCCCCTATTGGGAAAAAAGGCTCAAAAACCTTTCTAAATGCCTGAATACTGCACTGGTGTAATTACCTAAAAAACATTAAACAGAAAGCAACATTACAGTACATTCTCCCAGAGACGTTTAATCACCTCTTATCCCCCCTCCATAATTTCATCCACCCTTTATACCCTGTGCCACCTTATGCCTTGTGCCAAATTATCCCCCCTAACTCCCTGTGCAACATGATTTCCCCTTGATCGCTGTGTGCCATTTCATTCCCCCATTATTACACTCTGTGTAAAGTCATCACCCCCCTCTTTATGAAGTGGCAAAGGGAGATGTAGGGGAAATGAAATAGCACGGGGGGAATCAAGAGCAAATGATGTAACACAGAGGGGTAAAAAGGGGAGGGGATGATTTAACAGGGGGAATAAAGTGGCTAGGGGGATCAGGGAAGGAGGGGGTGAATGATGTGGCCGGCGGATGTACAGAGCAGGAAACCACTGAGGTCTTCTGCTTCTGTGCTGGGGCTGCTGCAGGGGACTGCAGGGGGGGCCTGGGCCCCATGGGAGTCTGGGCTCCTTGCTGTGGTATTGGCTGTTCCCCCTGACGGCAACCCTGTGTACAAGGTAGGGCGGGCACAAAAGCCTAGTTGTCTGCTATTTGGAGTGTTTTGTTCCCTATTGGGAGTGTTTTGTCCTCTATTGGCAGTGTTTTCTCCCCTATTGGGTGTGTCCCCCAATTGGAGGGTGAAAATACATTAAGTCTAATGGGACTCTGCTGGTGAATTAAAAATTGTCCACTAAGGGAGATTTAACTGTATTATAATTTCCCTATTTATGGTGTATACTCTTTTGAGTGTCATGAAATTCATGAAAAATTCGATTTGGACCGAATCCGGACTTCACCTCAATTCAAAATAACAAATTTCTTCATTAGCGACACTCCTGCTATCATTCTGTATAATGTATAGATGCGAGCAGCTTTCTCCTGCGCTCGCATCTGTGCAATAGATAGGATGATCACAGCGGCTATCAGGAGTGACACCTGCTGTTCCTGTGATCTGTCCTTAACTGCAGGTACTACTGCTCCCAACATGGAGCACACTCTGCTCCATGCTCGGAGCTGTAGTACCTGCAGGTAAGGAAAGATCACAACGAGTGTCACTTCTGACACCCGATGCGATCGTCCTGTATAATGTATGGATGCGGGCGGCTGGCCACTCTTCTCTAGTCCACTGTAGCATGAGTATATGCCGTATATACAGTGGGGATCAAAAGTTTGGGCACCCCAGGTAAAAATTTGTATTAACCTCTTAAGGACCCATGACGTATGCGTACGTCATGAGTCCCGGTCCTGCGATATAACGCGGGGTCACACGGTGACCCCGCATCATATCGCGGCGGGCCCGGCGTCATAGTGAAGCCGGGACCCGCCTCTAATAGCGCGCGGCACTGATCGCTGTGCCGCGCGCTATTAACCCTTTAGCCGCGCGCTCAAAGCTGAGCCGCGCGGCTAAAAACGAAAGTAAAAGTGCCCGGCTAGCTCAGGGAGCTGTTCGGGATTGCCGCGGTATAATCGCGGCATCCCGAACAGCTGTAGCACAGGAGGAGGTCTTCTTACCTTCTCCTGTGCTGTCCGATCGCCGAATGAATGCTTCAAGCCTGAGATCCAGGCTTGAGCATTCAATCGCCGAAAACACTGATTGATCCATTCCTATGGAGATGGATCAATCAGTGTAAAAGTTCAGTACATGCAATGTTATAGCCCCCTATAGGAGCTATAATATTGCATAAGAAAAGTGTAAAAAAATCATTAACCCTTTCAATTATCCCTTCCCCTAATAAAAGTTTGAATCACCCGGCATTTCCAAAAAAAAAAAAAAAACATTATGTCAATAAAAATAAACATATGTGGTATCGCCGCGTGTGGAGATTTATAAAAATATACCGCTTTTTAAACCGCTCGTTTAATGGCGTACGCGCAAAAAAATTCCAAAGTCCAAAATAGCGCATTTTTGATCACTTTTTATACCACAAAAAAGTGAATAAAAAGTCTCATCAGAACAAAAATAGTACTGCTAAAAACATCAGATGACGGCGCAAAAAATGAGCCCTCGTAGCACCCTGAACACAGAAAAATAAAAAAGTTATAGGGGTCAAAAGATTACCATTT